>NC_141160.1:118315460-118616908 GCF_053477565.2 Lygodium microphyllum
TCCCTCCATTTTTTCTTTTTTTTTCACCCTCTTTCACATGCTTTATTTTTAGTTATTAATTTTTCAATGTATTTTTTAGCGTCTTTTTTGTGTTTTTCACCTGTGAACCCCTCCTCATTCCAAATGAGTTTTGATGTGACAGTCCTATGAATCCCCTTCCCTTGGACATTTTTTCTTTTTACTGCCCTTTGTTCTGATACTCTGTTATTCTTGTATTAATTTTTTGAGTTTTCTTTTTGTGTTTTTTTCATGTGAACATCTCCTATCTCGGTTGAACCCATGTTTTGATGTGATAGCTTTGTCAGACACGTTATTTTACACATTTTCTCTTCTTTCTACACCACGTTTCGGCGAGCGGATTTTCTAATATTAATCCCCATGTGTATTTTTGGGCTCATTTTTCGCATTTTCCCATGTGAACACCTTGATTTCGCATTGGACACCCTGTTGCACTTTTCCGTCATCTTTCCCTCATTGCCCAGTCTATTTTTCATTTTTTACAAAATTTCGTTCCGATGCACGATTTGTGTGTTATTCATTTTTCTTTGTCTTGCCGTGTTGCGGTGTGCCTGGCCTCGCACGTGAACGTGCGTGTTTTCGCTTTTACACGCCTCGAGATGCCTCGTTGCATCTGCAATTCCTGTGCAGCCGTCCTGGCCCTGTTTGATCCTGCCAACACAAAATTTTTTACCCCCAACCCGTGGACGTGCGCAGGACAGGGGCGAGTGGAGCCCCAAGAGGAACACCAAGGAAAAGGAAATTCTCTTGCAAGAAAATCTATCTTGTAACATCAACAAGCTTTTATTTCATTCTTTTGATCATTAAAACAAAGAAAACAGCAATTCTTCACGCAGCATCATAGTAGATATCTCCCACGGATTTGATAAAATCAACCATATTCTTCAACATCTTCACAAAATCCATAAATATAACAAAGAACACAAAGGAATACATCATCTTTGAATGGAAATCAATCACATAGCATTCATCTTCAATGTCTTCATAGTTCTCTCTCTCAATCTCTCATATACAATTACATTGTTTTGATAGATTTGACTATCTCTGACTCTCTCTCTCTCTCTCTCTCTCCATCAATAGTACATCATATCCTCACTACAATGCTCTCATAATAACCCTCAATAATCCTTCTTAGGTTGTGGATGCATCTCCCAAGAGGTATGTCTGATATGAAGAGTCACCAGAGCCACTACAGTGTCTTTTCACAGCTCACTACTATCACTGTCACTTAGTCTTCTCTTCAGTCTTCAACAGCTAATTCTTCCATTTGTTTTAGCTCTTTTGAACTTAAATTCATACTTTCCAAAGGTTAGAAAACTTTCCCAAAGTCACACATACATTCTACAGAACACCTACAGAAGGTCTACAGAACAGTTACAGTACATCACTAGAACAACTACAGTGCAGTTACAATACAGAGACAGAGCAGAGACAGAACAGAGAAAGAGGGTCTATAGAAGGTCATCAAACCCTCATAACTCATACTAAAACCATTCCAAACTCTCAAAAACTATTCAATAATCGTTCAAAATATCTCAATCTTCATCAATCATCAATCCATGCTTCATACAGAAGACAATCAGAACAAAACAGAAGCTATACAGAACCAATCATAACCTATCAAAACATCACAGAACCTCATATCTCCACTAAGAATCATCATGAACTTCTAAAACATAATCAATATCATCCAAAACACTCTCAAATACTTCCCTTACAATCATACATCACTCTAAATCCATCAAAAATCAATCATTCAGACCTCAAAAACAACAAAAATCAATCAAAAATTCAGTCTTTTTCCACTCTCAACATATCCCCACACTTAGAAAGGAAGTGTCCTCACGACCCAAGGAAAAGAAGAATATAAGTTCACTAAAGAGCTCAATTTTGTCTTTCTTCAGATCTTCAATAAAAATACGACCCCAACTTATCACCTGTATCTGATAGAAAAAACTACTAAAGGAAAACTCCATTATTCAATAACTCATCTGATTAATCATTTAAAAACCATAACAAATTTTTAAAGGATATGAGAGGTTCTCTTCAGCTTTCCACCATAGGCTTTCCATCCACCAGCAATCTTTTGAAAAGAGCTCTCGATCAAAGTATTCGCAATCAACACGAATTCATCACATATAATTAAGACAACACATACACAAACACTAACACAACCATCTGAATGACACCTCCAAAAAGAAATATATCATTAAAAAGCTTCCAAGATACATTGCAAAGGCATCAATGAAGATGATCCCTTTTAAAGGCTTGGTGGTTTCGGAAGCGATCCATAGAGAAGGATTCATCTACAAATGTCTTTGGAGGATTTTGAAAAAACTGCAAGCAGCACATCCTTTCTAGCAAGACAAGGTATCTGCTAGGAGATATAGGGCATGAAAATACAGGACATCCAACTGGTGGGAGTCTGGAATGGCTCAATCTCACCGAAGGATCCAGAGACTATGAGTATTGATGAGCAAAATGAATATAGTTCTGGTATGCTTGACTAATCTCCGGGAATAATTGGCCAGTTTATCTAAGGTCCTGTAAGAGAATCATTCGAGCTCCATCTTTTTCTTTTGGGAATTTGCTGATCAAACCCTTCATATTCACTAACCAATTGAGGGGGTTGAGAGATAGAAGTGGCAGGAGATGGAAGTGGAATAAGTAAAAGTGGATGAAGAGATGGGTATGCAAAATCATAAAAGGAAGAATAGGTTAAAGGAGTGGCTGAAAATTTTACGGAATCACTTAGGAAGGGTGTTAATTGATAAATAGGAAATGTAGAAGGTACATAAATGGATGGAGAAGGACATGGTGGAGAAGGGGAAAATACTCTATCTTCGATAAAAGAGCAATATGTAAATATTGGAATTTGAGGAAAAGATTGAGGTTGAAAAAGAAGGGATAAGATGGCCGTGGAATTGGTTTGATAGAGGGAAAGACATGTATCATAACGGTGAGCCATTTGTTGGTAATACAATAGGGTAGGAATAGAGGGATCTAAGATAGATATTCTCTGATAGGCATAAAAAAAGGTGGAATCAAATGGATTATTTTTGGAAAGGTAAGCTAAGAGATCCACCCTCAGTTGGTTAGTACTCTGTACATAGGCAGAAGTTGTATTCTGTCGTTGATTCAGGACCACAAAATCAATCATGGAATGCCAGGAATTATCAGGACAAGTAGCCACTTTTGAGGAGTAACTCTGAAACATGTCATCTATTCGTAACTCCAAATAGTTGACATACAAAACAGCTTGTAAAACCACATCTCCCACATACCAGGCCATATCCACTTCATCTGGAATCAACAAGTCTCCTCGTAGATACATATATGACATCAACATGGTATCGGTCGTGGCAGAATCTTCAAACACCATGCGGCCCACTTTTGTCAGCAACTCAGGAGACTAAGCCCCACTCCAACCATCCTCTGGAAGAGGAAGATCCATCGTTGAAAGCTTCATGTAAAAGGCCAACTTCTGTAATTGATAGTGGACAAAGAAAGAATGGTCTGGAGGAACATATTCTTGGAAATGCTCAAATGTAAACCATAGGAGATCCATCCTGGACTGCAATCTTTCCACTTTATCTTGGAAGAGAGGATACAAGGTAGCCTATCTCTGGAGAACTGCCAAATCCTGCTGTGAGAGAGAAGGAATCAAGGGAACATTAGGGCTTGGAGGAATAGACCGTGACTTTGCCAGTTGGTCTTGCAACTGCTTGATTTGGAAAGCTTGTGATTCCACTGTGTCAGTAGCAGTCTGTAAGGCTGAAAGTTTGACATCTAAGAGAGTTTGAAACTCTTGCGCTTCCTTGGACATCCTCTCCTTCTCCTCTGAGATTCTAGTGACCTCTGATTGAGCCTTTGTTATCCAACTGAATCTTCAAAGAAGATATCTCATCCCTTTGGGTTTCAATCAGTTGGGTTTGTTGCTCCATCTGCTTAAACAGATCTGCCAGGGTATCCTTAGCAGAGGCTAACTCGGATGTTGCCTTATGCAACTGGTCTTTAGACTGCATCAGTTCCTCAGAAAAGGAAGCATATAACTGTTCAACACAGGCTGTCACTGACAATTCAATGGAACTCTGAATGTCTTTACATAGTAAAGGAATGGCATCTCCCGATACTAGACTGTTCAGTGAGGGGATTGATATATCCAACGAACCTTCTCGATGTGCTCTAAACAGGTTGTTATAGGTGAGATAAACAGGGAGAACATTGCCAGATGTAGCAGGAATGGGCACTGAAGGAAGAACTGAAGGAGCTTTATCTGCTACCCGCTTCAAGCGTTTTCGCTATATGACCAGGGGAGGAGGAGAATCCAGATCCTCTATATCAATTGGTTCCGACTCATCTGAAGGTGGAGGAGGAGATACTGGATCAGATGGAGGAGGCGGAGGCACACTCTTCTGTAAACCTGAATAGGTCAAGAAGGCAGACAAATAGGATCCATAGGTGACATTGGTAACATTGCCCCAAGTTACTTTTACGAAATGTTGATCCATCTTAGTGAGTAGGTAAGTGCTCCAATCAATAGCTACTCCTTTTAACACCATCCTTGAAGTTGTAAAGAGCTCTTTTGACAAGTAATGGGATGGTGTCTTTGCATGCATAAACCTGTCTTGGAGAAATTGACAGACCAACTTCCACACAGGATCAATGATCATGGAAAAGGAGACTCCTGAAGTGTTGATCACCTTCTTAATATCCAGAATTTCCTTGGTCTGTTTTTGTAACAGCTTCAAAATCTCATCGTTAGAGAAGAGCTGGTGAGCTGTAACAAAGGGTTCACCTTTTTAGGGAAGAGGCAGAGCCTTCCCTAATCCTTGAGGTGTCAAAGTCATGGAAGTACCCTGGACCAGTCCTCCCAACTTCTTGTTGTATGAGGCCAGGAACTCATCACACATGGATGGATCCTCTGGAAGCAATGGAAAGGAGGCAACCACAAAAGTCGCGAGTCCCGCCTTCGTGAGATGCTCAAAAGTGAGTAGGGAAGAGTAATCTCTGTTGACCAGTGGGACATACTAGATAGGGGGAGAAGCGTGATTCAGATGGTAAACACACACACCACAACCCAGACAGTCACAAAGAATGCCTGTAAAATAACCAAAGGGCTATAAAAAAGGAATCAATCCAAAAAGAAGGACACTCAGACAAACATAGACGTAACTAACCCAATTACCACCCCAGACAATACATATCCTGGAAAATTTTTGGCATGACCTCTACACATATGCGACCGAAAGCTTCATGCAATGCAACATTCAAGCACCCAAATCCCCGTATCAGGCAATAAAGAAAAAACTACACACCGTACTCGTAATCGTAAGACATGGAAAAATCAGACTACTATAAAAATGTACATCAAGACTGGACCATAACTTGACCATCAGTGTCAACTAATAGACTTTTACGCGCCCATCCCACGAAGCGAGTTTATTAAAAAGGGGAAAAAAGTGCAATGAGGGGGAAATATTTTAATGAAGGGTTCATTTTAATAAATTATTAACAATGGGTGACATTTTATTAGGTGATAAACCTTAATAAGAAAACGGCGATTCCTTCTTAAAATATTAATTACAAATTATTAAGTTGAAACGGTGCTTTAACGCAACCCGGACTTCGATGCCCAGACTGGGTCTCTAAATGCAAATTCCTTAATTAAAAATAAAGAGTGATGTGGAGTGCTTTTTTGCCAGCGCATGCTCTTGTGACAGTTGGTTAATTTTTATTTTAAATTAAAGTGCCTCTTAAGCACACGTAGCGTTTGTAAAGTGAACGTCTGGTTAATTTTTAAAATTATTAAATTGTGTGTTTAGCGTGAATGCACGTGGAAAATGTGGGTGAAGAAATAGTTCATTTTAACAATTAATTTGTGATTAGGGAGAAATGAAAATAAAGCGCATAAAATAAATACCTGGAAGGGGTGCGTATGCAAGGCCGAAAGGCGCACGGAAGAGTCCCCCCAAAAGCAATGAATCCAGTAAAACAAAAGGAAAGACCACTGACTGAACAACAAATACAAAACCTTAGTGGGTATGTTGATTTTTATGATTATATATTTTTAAATTGTATTATGAGGTATTATGATGTTTTTTTTGCTAAAATTAAATTTTAGATTTGGTTGGTCTGATATGTTAGGGGTATTAGGTGTGGTGGTTGGAGTTATTGTTTTGTTTGTTTTTTTGTTTTTTTAATAAAATAAATTGTATGTGGTTGGTTGTTTCTTTTGTTTTTTCAAAAGAAATATAAATTAAATATGGATATGGGATGAAGGAAAAAGAAAATTTCAGGCAGTTAGAAAATATCCACAATTTATGATATGAAAATAAGATTTGGATTGTTATATTTAATCTGTTATGTTTGGTTGTTTTTTTAATAAATATTTTTTCTTTAAAAAAAATTGATGACTTGTATGAAAATATTTTAAAGTAAAAAGTGAATAGAAAAATGTCAGGGGATGGGTGGAATTTTGTGGAAAGTTTCAAAAATTTTTACTAATTTTAAATGAATTTTCTATATTTTTAGGTAATTTTAGAATAAATTGGAAAATATGGAATTTTTGGTAATTTTGGGGGTGGAAATTTCCAGTAGACAAATTTCCAAAAATTTGCAAAAATCTAAGGGAATTTTTAGAAATTTTTTCTAAAATTTTTCTAAGTGGAAATGAATCTATAAATTAATTAAATCAGTTAAATCAGGAAAATCAGCGTAGTTTGGTAAGTAGGGTCAAATCAAGTTAGATAAGTCCTGGTAGTCCGTGTAAATCATGTAAGTTAGATTAAGTCAAGTCAAGTTAGTGAAAGGGAACTAGGGTAGTCTAGGTTAATCAAAGTCAGGTAAGTAAGCTAAGGCAGATTCTAACTAACCTAGGGTAGACTAACTAGCCTAGGGTTAGTGAGGTTAAGGTGGGAACTAACCTAAGGTGGGTTAGTGTAACTAGGCTAAAGTTAGTTTGACTAAGGTAGGGCTAGTTGACTAGGGAGGGTTAACTAACCTAAGTAGGGTTAGTTTAACCTAGGTAGGGTTAAGGAACCTAGGGTTAGTGTAACCTAGGTAGGGTTAAGGAACCTAGGGTTAGTGTAACCTAGGTAGGGTTAATTGAACTAGGGAGGAGTTAGACTAACTAGGTTGGGGTTAGTTAACCTAGGGGGGGTTAACTTAACCTAAGTAAGGTTAGTTAAACTAGGGGGGTTAACCTAACCTAAGTAAGCTTACTTAAACTAGGGGGGTTAATGAACCTAATTAGGGTTAGGTTTAGTTAATTATGGTTAGATTAAGTTAATTATGGTTAACCTAACTAACTAGGGTTAATCGAACTAACTAGGGTTAGAGATTAATGTGACTAAACGGGGTTATTAACTGTATGAAGGTTAGTAGAACTAACCTGAGGGTCAGGGAGGAGGAGGAGGAGGGCAGCGCAGCGGGCAGGAGGCGTTGCGGCGGCAGCGGCTGGTCGTCGACGGCGGCGGTGCTGAACCCGGGCGGGCGGAGGCGCCGAGGCGGGCAGAGTTGTGCGAACAAAAGGGGAGGGCTGGTGGGGAGGACGCCCGGTGATGGAGGGCGAGAGGGAGGAGGAATAGGGGGGAGGGCGCAGGAGGAGGAGGAAGAAGGGGGGGTGGTGGCGAGGAGGGGAGGACGCCCGGTGGGAGGGGCAGAGGGGGCGGGAAGGAGGGGGAGGACGGTGGAGGGAGGAGGGGATGGAGGGTGGAGATAGGAGGATGGGAGGGGAGTAAGAAGAGAGGGAGGGGAATGTGTCCACTGAGGGGAAGGAGGCCAATGGCAGAGGAGAAGAGGGAGTGGGAGGAAGGTGGAGGGAGAAGGTGAGAGGGTGAGGAAGGGTCGGGGAGAGAGAAAGAGGGGTAGGAGAGAGAAAGAAGAAGAAGAAGAAGAAGAAGAGAGAGAGAGAGAGAGGGCGTGGTTAGAAGGCGGGGAGAGGTGACTGCTGGGGGGGTATTAAAAATAAATAAATAAATAAATAAATAAAGGAAAAAAGAAAAGAGAGGGAAAGATGGCACGCCCCCGTCCTGTGCGTATGCACAGGGTGGAGGTAAAAAAATTTGCGGTGGTGGGACCTGACGGGGCGGGCACGTCGACACGCAAGTTGCGGACGCGACGGGGCGTCTCGAGATACGGAAAAACGAAAACACACGCGTTCATGCGCAAAGCGAAGCACGTGAGAATAAGAAAAAACAAAGAAAAATTAATAACGCATAAACCGTTTGTCGAAATGAAAATCTGTAAAAAGGAAAAATGGGCTGAGAAAGGAGGGAAAAATATGGGAAAAGTAAGACGGGGTGTCCCGAGGAAAATGAGGGCGTTCACATGGAAAAAATGCAAAAAAGGGTCCAAAAACACATACGGGGATTAATATCAGAAAATCCGCTTGTTGGAATGCAAGGAGGAAAGAAGGAAAAAGGTGCAGAAGAACGTGGCCAACAACCCTATCACATCAAAACATAGTTTCGACTAAGATAGGATGCGTTCACATGGGAAAAATGAAAAAATGGCACACGAAAACAAGGTTGGAAATTAATAACAAAAAAATCGGTTCACCGGAACAGAGGGTAGAAAAAAGAAAAAATGTGCGAGGGAAGGGGGGGCACAAGCTTGTCACATCAAACCTGAGGTCCGGCGGAATTAGGAGGGCTTCACATGCAAAAAACACGAAAAATGCATTAAAAAACGCACGAAAAAATTAATAACTAAAAATTCGACAGTCAAAAAAGGAGGGAGGAAAAAGGAAAAAGTGGGGGGAATGATGGCAAGACACGGCTGTCAAAGCACACTGGAATTCTGGTGAAAATAGGGCAGGTTCACATGGAAAATTGTGAAAAATAAGTACAAAAAAGACTCGAACACCTGCAGAAATTAATAACGGATGAACCATACATCGAAATGACACGGAGTAAAAAGGAAAAATGTCAAAGAGAAAGGGTAGGATAGTGCTAACACATCAGAACACCGTTCCAAAGTAATAAAGATGCATTCACATGGAAAACTGTCCAATTTACGCAAAATATGTCAAAAATTAATAACTTGAGAATCGTCTATCAGAACAGGGGTTGGTAAAAAGAAAAAATGGTTAGTTCAAAGGGATGAATAGGGCTACAAGTTTGGATTGGAAGTTCGGGGAACGTAGGGTGCGTTTACATAGAAGGGCATCAAAATCAGGGAATGAAGAAAAATTGCAAGGGAACAGTCCCAATGGTGGGTTGAAAATGGATGGGTGGGTGGGGAACGGACCCCATCAGGGGAAAAGTAGGGCAAGCATAAATGCATTATCAGGTTAAGACAAATGCAGAGGGGTATGCAATGGAGACGCGCAGGGACGCGTCCCCACACTTAAAACCTTAAGGGATAGGGTTGACCGAGCAACAGGGACCTAGTACCACACAACAGACCAACCACTGATGTCCCCACACTTAAAACATGATCGTCACTGACAACAGAAGGTATAGGGTTAGAAAAACTTGGCCCATGTTGTCGAGAATCAAGGTTGACTGTTGATGGCACATCCACTGTCGTTATCGGCTGCAAGAGGTACCAAGGTATCTTCATAGCACACATCCTTCGTGGTAGGGACCATGCAGCAGCACCGAGGGAGGTAGCTGATTGAAGGAATTGTAGGAAATTCGTCGATGGCGAGGGATATTGCACTCAACTCACAATCACTCATATGGAATGAAAGAACAGTCACTCACCCCATGACTAATATCACTCGAGGAAATAATGATAAAAACCTAGATCTCACACCCGGTTTAGGAAGCGACAAAGGAATGGTGCAGAGGGAGTATGCCAGGGTGCACAATTGATGGTGCATCAGTGAGTTCCACCCATCTGGCATATGTGCAAGAAGAAAGGCAAGGGAGCCTTGTAGGGCAGTGTATAGAACAGAATGATGTGTCACGTGTTGATGGCAGAAACCCAGCCTATGGGTGCATAGGAAAACGGGAAACGTACCTGACTCCAAAGGTCGTAACGTCCCTCAATCCTCACCTCTCGGTAATTGATTGAAGAAACTCCAATCACACTCAGCCCACCCTCTGTCTCACGCTTTGTTGAAAGATACAGAGGGCAGCCATGTCCTGAAACCCGTTGATGTAAACCTCACGGTCACTTGTGTAAAGGTTGTATGCCTTGTGCGCATTTGATGGTGCAACTGTGCATCCCGCCCAGTGCCGGCATACAGTGCAAGAAGGAAGGCCAAGGAGCCTTATAGTGCAGTGCACAAGAACAAATCATGCATTGTGCATTGAGAGGCCCACCCCGTGCATGCAACACTCCATTCACACATCTCACCTCTCATTGGATTTGAAGGGAAAGACTGGTCACTCACCCCCACCCTCTGTCTCACTCTCTGATAGATACAGAGGGCAGCCCATACTCACATCCCCATCCTGTTAGGATGAAAGCTCGCATCACTCAAAGGGTTGGTGATGAAGATCATGTCGACTGTCGGTGTTATCAGGATCTTGAAGACGAGGCGTACCCAGGGAGGCAGCCTACAAATCTCGTACTTCAATGATTGGTAAGAAGAGTCGTCTGTTAAGAAGGGCAGACGGATGGATATTGTAGAGATAGCGCACCAAGTGAGGTGGCTTCAAAGTGCTTGCTGAAGAGGTTGTGCTGGTGAGTCAGCTATCCTAAACTATGGGGTGTTACCATCTTTTCCACAGTCAGCTTCTAGCCCAAGGGTGTTTCCACCTTTTCTTGGAATGAGGCCTGTTATGACAGGGAATTTCTTCCTTTTCTCCCATAACAGTTTCGTTTGTTTTTCTTTTTCTTTTGTTGTTTCTTTTCTCCTTTTTTTTTCTTTTGTTTTTTTTTCTTTTCTTTGTTTTTTTTTTCTTAATAAAGGGAATGGTAGAAATACCATATATCAGGACCAACCTCGGTACCATTGTTGGATCAGACGAGAAAATAACAATGTTGGATTGAGATGGTTTTGCGAAGGGGTAGAGAACGAGACTACCTCATGAGGAGAATCATCATGGCTATCAGAAGCACGATAAGAAGGACAATGTGACGCCCAAAAGGGAAAGGGTAGGTCGACTATGATTGTCAAGATCCCCAGGGAGGGAAGTACTTCTTTAGGCGATATTCATTAATCAGGAAAGGATCATCAGAGGCATCAATGGACTGCACACCTGAATAGAGCCGTTAGGATTGACGGTCAGTACCTTGTACGGGCCCATCCACTATTGTTGGAGCTTACCAGGAAACTTGCCAAACCTTGAATTATAGGCTAGAACAAGATCACCTTCTTTGAACTCCTTGTGCTTAATGAAACTGTCATGATAGGCCTTGTGTCACGATTGAGTGGTTTCCATGCACTGTAGGGCCATCCACTGGATCTCATCCAAGCATTCCAAGTGCAGGAGACGGCGTTGCAATGCCTCTACAGGATGCACCGTGAAATATGCCTCCTGGCATCATACCCCCGGGGTGGGATAGCAATTGACCTCAATTGCTATTAGCTCAATGTGGAGCTAAGAGAGTGGGGAAAGCATTTAAGTCTTTAGCATGCATCCTGTAGAGGAAGCACAATGGATTCCGTGCCACGGTGGATTCCGTGAGGTTTTACGGTGGATTTCGTAAACTTTGATGACCGGGGCTCATACACAAAGTGGATTCTTTATGCGAGAAGTTGATGGGGACGCCTATCCTTTTCGGGCGTTTCATTAATTTAGTGTGTATATGGGTGATTCCATAGCGGGTGATTTCGCAAAATGCATATTAAATTAATAAACGTTTATGAGTTTAGAGTGTGCACTCGTAATAAATTCAGGTTAGGATTTATTTCTAACCAGTTGATTTATTTATGTAGCTGAAGATTGCTAGGTATTCACTTTTGTCGGTTTAATTGTATTATTTTACTAACGATTGTGAATGCTTCAGTTGATGTGTAGAGATAGCAGCAGTGGCAGAGGAAAGTATTGGAGGATAGCGAGTATTCGATTTATAGATTATATTTTGATAGGCGCCACGCCTATATTTTGTCATGCCTATTTATTGAGGCATCGATTATTTATTATTATTTTGTATGCGCATGGACGCACGGTTATGTTATTTCTATTTGGACATTGTATTGGGCGTGCTAGACTCTTTGGGCACCGTCCATTAGCTTTATTCCTATTTTTGTGTAAAAGCAAACTCAAAAGCTAAAAGCTTGCTATTTTGTAATTTGGGCTATTATTTGAGCTTGAAGATGATTAATACATAAAATACATGCTTTGTGGAGCACTCACACAAGGCATGGGGGGAGATTGCACCCAATTGGTCTCTTGCTCTTGTCGTTCATGCTTTCAACCTTGTAATTTGTGCAAAAAGGAGAGTTCTATTGTTCTTGGGGACCTTCCGGCATTCACTACGTGAGCATACAGCATCCGATCTGCGCACCAGATTCCGTGCCACGGTGGATTTTGTGAGGTTTTACGGTGGATTCCGTAAACTTTGATGACCGGGGCTCATACACAAAGTGGATTCTTTGTGCGAGAAGTTAATGGGGACGCCTGTCCTTTTCGGGCATTTCATTAATTTAGTATGTACATGGGTGATTCCATAGCGGGTGATTCCGCAAAATGCATATTAAATTAATAAACGTTTATGAGTTTAGAGTGCGCACTCGTAATAAATTAAGGTTAGGATTTATTTCTAACCAGTTGATTTATTTATGTAGCTGAAGACTGCTAGGTATTCACTTTTATCGATTTAATTGTATTATTTTACTAACGATTGTGAATGCTTCAGTTGATGTGTAGAGATAGCAGCAGTGGCGGAGGAAAGCATTGGAGGATAGCGAGTATTCGATTTATGGATTATATTTTGATAGGCGCCACGCCTATATTTTGTCATGCCTATTTATTGAGGCATCGATTATTTATTATTATTTTGTATGCGCATGGGCGCACGGTTATGTTATTTCTATTTGGACATTGTATTGGGCGTGCCAGACTCTTTGGGCACCGTCCATTAGCTTCATTTCTATTTTTGTGTTAAAGCAAACTCAAAAGCTAAAAGCTTGCTATTTTGTAAATTGGGCTATTATTTGAGCTTGAAGATGAAATATACATAAAATACATGCTTTGTGGAGCGCTCACACAAGGCATGGGAGGAGATTGCACCCAATTGGTCTCTTGCTCTTGTCGTTCATGCTTTTTACCTTGTAATTTGTGCAAAAAGTAGAGTTCTATTGTTCTTGGGGACCTTCCAGCATCCACTACGTGAGCATACAGCATCCGATCTGCACACCAGTGGTATTAGAGCGAAGCTGAGATCAAGAGCTTCCAATCGCTACCCATCTCGTGCGAAGGCGGAGCTCCTGAAACGATCGGGCTCTACGGTCAATCTCGTCACGAACCGTCGATACAGGCAGACTTCTGGCGATCAAGAACCCCTGTTTCCATCATTGGATCACGAAGGACCGGTCTACAGAGGCAGAGGACCACTCCTACATCCTCACATACAAGTCGTCACAAACCAGTGAGATAAACTCCATAGCTAACAAGCTTAAAAGCTTTTCCTTTTAATAAGCTTAGTATTAAAGCTTATAAGCTTTAAGAAGCTTAAAAGCTTCAAAATCATCACGCGAGATATTAGAGGACGTCGCGGATTTTTCGGCGGCGTCAGAAAACGCCCCCCCCCCCCCCCCCCCCCCCCCCCCCCCAGGATTTCACGATTTTATTAACTAAGCTTAAAAGCTTAGTTACCTAAGTCACAAGTCATATAAGTCTCTCAGATTCAGCAAAGTACTGCAAGTCTGCAAAGTTCAGATTCAGCAAGTCTCTCAAGTCTAAATTCTGCAAGTTAGATAAATTGATTAAGTTCTGCAAGTCTGCAAGTCACATAAGTCTGCAACGCTGCAAGTCAAACTAGTCAACTGGAGTCAGAACTGACTTGTGCTTAAAACTCCTAGAAGGGCTGTTCCTGCGCAGAAACTCCGAACTACAAAGTTGTTCATTGGAAGGTACTCTACCCATACGCAGGTTTGCTAAAGCATTTTCAGCATATGAAGAAGGATAAAACGTAGATTTTTTGAAGATTGTGAAAGCTATACCCAAAAACACATAAGCCTTGTATTCCCGAACTTGAGCTACGCTCATCCCGCTAACTTGATTTTGAGTGAGAAAGGTCTTTTGAGTTTTGCAGGATGACGGAACCACATATGGATGATCTTATGGCTGAAGACGACCTATCTGAGCCTACGATGGAGCAAAAGCTGGACTTAATCATGATGCAATTGGATGAAGAACGAAGGGCTAGGCAAGCATTGCAAGTTCAACTGACAAATTTACAAAGAGCATCTACCGACAAAGAAGAACCTCAAGCTGAAGATCTTATTCGACGTACCATCAACGCCACTCTCGAAGCTCAAACCATCCGCAAGGAATCAAAGATAAGTAAAAGAAGTTTCAAATTCCGTACTTTCAATGGCATACGAGAAGGAAAAACTGTTTAGCATTCATTAGTTAGTTTGACGACTATTTCCATGAGGAAACCTATGCAGAAAAAGATAAAATCAAGTGTGTCACTAATCATTTAGTGGACAAAGCATCTCTTTGGTGGACTGTAGTACGCAAGAGTATAGATTGTCCTGCTACTTGGGAGAATTTCAAGAAGAAATTAATGCAGAATTTCCTTCCTCCACAATTTCATGAGAAAGCTATTAAGCAATGGGATCTTCTTCAAAACGGGATTGTGAGCCTATTCCTCAGTACACAGAGCATTTTTGGAATGCATTACTCCAGCTACGCATGCTTGAAGACGTACCTGAAGCGACACACAAGCGCAAGTATATGTCTGGACTTCTTGGGCATTACTATGTTGAAGTTAACATGTTCAAGCCTGCTACTCTTGAAGACGCCATTTCACTAGCTCACGACACTGAAGAGAAGCTACAAGGTAGAGACAGATGTCCACAGCAATTCCAAGCCAATGGTAATTATGGATCTAAGCAATTCAATTCCAACTTTAGAAGATTTAATCGAGGTCGTTTCTCTTCATCATCTTTCCGTAAAAATTGGGCAAAACCACTTGCATTACCATCCAATGTCAATCAAAACCCTAAGCCTATTCCACAACCAAATCCTAATGTCCCTAGACTTTCCGCCATTGCAAACAATGTAACCAAAGCCAAGCCAATAGTATGCTATAAATGCCACCAGCCTAGACATCTAGCAGCAAATTGTCATTCGAAGAAGCCACCTGCCCATATCAACTACCTTGGAGCAATGGACGATGACAAACATGAATATATGCCTGATTTCACAGAAGATGACGACCATATTCCTACTCCTTCGGATACTTTACCAGGTATGCCAACTCCACATTCTTTATTGACTATGAAATGTTTGGTGCATGGAAAGGAAAAGATTATTTTGCATGATGACAGTAGCACTCATGATTTTGTTTCAGCAAAATTAGTAAAAGAATTGAAGTTACAGACTATACCTACGCATTACCGCATCAAAGCAGCATTCTTAGGCATTAGGTATAATGGTACACAGGAAGTGCATGACTTAGAGATTCAAATTGGTCAATACACTGAAAGAAGAAATTTCCTAGTTGTTCCATTACAGTCGAGTGACATTATTTTAGGTATGCCTTGGCGTCACCAGCATAACCCAGATATAGATTATTCCACACATTCGATGAATATTAATTTTCAAGGAAAACCTATTACATTGTATGGTATGCATGCATCTAATGTTTTTCCATTGCTTTCGCATACTCAAGCTAAACGTGCATTACGCAAGAGTAGTAAATCTTATCTCATTTGGGTGAATGAATTGCAAATAAAAAAAAATCATATGCATCCTAGGCATAAAGGATTTCTTGCACATTTTAAAGATTGTTTTGCAGAAGACCTACCACCTGGTTTACCTCCTTCACGTCCAGAAGACCATAAGATAGATTTGATTCCTGGCACACAACCACCTTGCAAAGCACTGTATAGACATAACCAGATAGAGCAAAAAGAAATTTAGAGTCAAGTTGAGAAATTACTAAATAGAGGATTGATTAGACCTAGTAGTTCTTCATTTGGTGCACATGTTCTGTTAGTCAAGAAAAAGAATAATACCTATCGTATGTGCATTGACTATCGAGCTTTAAATGACATCACTGTAAAGAATAGGTATCCCATTCCTAGAGTTGATGACCTTATGGACAAACTGCAAGGATCTGCTATATTTAGTAAAATAGACCTTAAGTCTGGTTATCATCAGGTGAGACTAGATACGTCAGACATATTCAAGACTGCATTTCGAACACAGTTTGGTCATTACGAATTTTTAGTGATGCCATTTGGATTGAATAATGCACCTGCTACGTTTAGTAGAATGATGAACCGTATATTTTTAAAATATCAGTATTGTGTAATTGTCTTCTTTGATGATATTTTGGTGTTTAGTTAAAATGTGAAGGAACATTATGAGCATTTGTCATTGGTTTTTCAGTTATTAAAAGATAATCATTTGTATGCAAACCCTGAAAAGAGTGAATTCGTTAAAACAGAAATTGAGTATTTAGGTCATATTGTATCATCTGATGGAATTAAAGTTGATCCTAAGAAAATAGATGCAATATTGAATTGGCCTGTACCTAAAAACGTGCATGAGTTACGCTCATTTCTTGGTCTTGCTAGTTTCTATAGGAAGTTTGTACGTAATTTTTCCTTACTTGCTTTACCATTAACCAAACTTCCGAAGAAAGGAATTGTCTATCATTGGTCCGAAAATCAACAGAAATCCTTTGACTTATTGAAACATGCATTAACCCATGCCCCTATCCTACAGTTGCGTGATTTTAATAGACTTTTCTTTCTAGCAGTGACCGATGCTAGTGGATCGGGAATAGGAGCTGTACTTATGCAAGATAATCATCCTATAGCCTATTCTAGTTGTAAGCTGAAACCCTCTGAACTAAAATATTCCATATATGACAAAGAACTATTAGCAGTTGTACAAGCATTAAGACAGTGGAAACACTACTTAATGGGTTCAGAATTTATGATTAAGACCGATAAGCAAAGTATTAGACATTTACTTAGCCAACCCCAAATCTCTGACCGACATATCAAATGGGCATCCTTTATTCAAAGTTTTCATCCTATCATTCAATACCAACCTGGAAAAGAAAATGTAGTGGTTGATGCATTAAGTAGAAGCCCTGCCATTCATAATATTTCTGTTATATATTTTGATTCTTTGATTGCTATGAAAGATACTTATCATCAGGATATTACTTTTCATGCTGATTGGAATAAATTAGTTCAAAATAACTTGATTCCTATTGATTCATTGTCATATAATGATGGATTTATGTTTTATGAAAAGAGATTGTGTGTTACAATTCCATTCCGATCTTTTGTTTTGAATGAGATTCATTGTCCTCCATATCAAGGTCATAGAGGTATCATATCTACTTTATGTACATTAACTTAAGTTTTTTATTGGCCGCATATGGACACTGATGTATCTAACTTTGTTTCTGAATGTTTGATTTGTCAAAGAGTTAAGAGACATCATGGTAAATAGTATGGATTGCTTATGCCTTTGTCTATTCCATCTAAATCTTGGGAACAAATTTCTATGGATTTTATTACTGGTTTACCTAATACTAAATCTAACCATGATATGATTTGGACAGTAGTAGATAGGTTTAATAAACAAGCATATTTCATTGCATGTAAGAAAACTTTAATAGCATCACAAGCAGCATAATTATTTTTGAAAACTATTTTCACTAATCATGGATTGCGAAAAGTTATTATTTCAGATCGTGATTCTAGATTTTGTAACAACTTTTGGATTACTCTGTTTGCTAACGTAGGCACACAGATTGATTTCTCATCTGCATTTCATCCTGAAACTAATGGACAAACAGAAGCCACTAATAGCACTATTCTAGGTCTCTTACGTGCATATACTATTTCTAAACCTCAGACATGGGACACACATTTGCATTTATTACAGTTTGCATATATCAATACACCACACACATCTACAAAGAAAGCACCGTTTGAAGTGATTTATGGATATAGATTATCTACACCTATTGCATCTTTGTCAAATAGAATTCAGAGTGCTGATGATATTGCTAGTATGCATAATACTATTTTTGATGAGGTTAAAGACATGATTGCTAAAGCCCAGCAATCATATACCAAACAAGCCAATAAGAAAAGACAAGCAATGAATTTTAAAGTTGATGACTATGTTTGGTTGAGAATAGAAAAACGTAGACTACAAAGTGTAGATAGACACCCAGTTGTGAAATTAGCCCCTAGATTTTATGGACCATTTAGGATCATTCATAAAATTAAGGACAATGCATTCAAGTTAGAATTACCACCTCATTGGAAAATTCACAACACATTTCACATTAGTTTATTGAGACCTTTTAGAGGCCAATTACCTATACACCCTGTTTATGAAAATCCACCTTTGTTAGAGGAAGAGACTGAAATACTTCTACCCGAAGCTATCATAGATACTGATTTTATGACCACTAGAACTGGCCGAAGATATTCTAGATATCTAGTTAAATTTAAGAATCATCCTGTAGAGGAAGCACAATGGATGCACGCTAGAGACTTAAATGCTTTCCCCACTCTGGTAGCTCCACATTGAGCTAATAGCAATTGAGGTCAATTGCTATCCCACCTCGGGGTATGATGCCAGGAGACATATTTCATGGTGGATTCCGTGCCACGGTGGATTCCGTGAGGTTTTACGGTGGATTCCGTAAACTTTGATGACCGGGGCTCATACACAAAGTGGATTCTTTGTGCGAGAAGTTGATGGGGACGCCTGTCCTTTTTGGGCGTTTCAATAATTTAGTGTGTACATGGGTGATTCCATAGCGGGTGATTTCGCAAAATGCACATTAAATTAATAAACGTTTACGAGTTTAGAGTGCGCACTCATAATAAATTAAGGTTAGGATTTATTTCTAACCAGTTGATTTATTTATGTAGCTGAAGACTGCTAGGTATTCACTTTTGTCGGTTTAATTGTATTATTTTACTAACGATTGTGAATGCTTGAGTTGATGTGTAGAGATAGCAGCAGTGGCGGAGGAAAGTATTGGAGGATAGCGAGTATTCGATTTATGGATTATATTTTGATAGGCGCCACGCCTATATTTTGTCCTGCCTATTTATTGAGGCATCGATTATTTATTATTATTTTGTATGCGCATGGGCGCACGGTTATGTTATTTCTATTTGGACATTGTATTGGGCGTGCCAGACTCTTTGAGCACCGCCCATTAGCTTTATTCCTATTTTTGTGTAAAAGCAAACTCAAAAGCTAAAAGCTTGCTATTATGTAATTTGGGCTATTATTTGAGCTTGAAGATGATTAATACATAAAATACATGCTTTGTGGAGCACTCACACAAGGCATGGGGGGAGATTGCACCCAATTGGTCTCTTGCTCTTGTCATTCATGCTTTTTACCTTGTAATTTGTGCAAAAAGTAGAGTTCTATTGTTCTTGGGGACCTTCCGGCATTCACTACGTGAGCATATAACATCCGATCTGCGCACCAGTGGTATCAGAGCGAAGCTGAGATCAAGAGCTTCCAATCGCTACCCATCTCGTGCGAAGGCGGAGCTCCTGGAACGATCGGGCTCTACGGTCAATCTCATCGCGAATCGTCGATACAAGCAGACTTCTGGCGATCAAGAACCCTTGTTTCCATCATTGGATCGTGAAGGACCGGTCTACAGAGGTGGAGGACCACTCCTACATCCTCACATACAAGTCGTCAAAAACCAGTGAGATAAACTCCATAGCTAACAAGCTTAAAAGCTTTTCCTTTTAATAAGCTTAGTATTAAAGCTTATAAGCTTTAAGAAGCTTAAAAGCTTCAAAATCATCACGCGAGATATTAGAGGACGTCGCGGATTTTTCGGCGGCGTCAGAAAACGCCCCCCCCCCCCCCCCCCCCCCCCCCACGATTTCACGATTTTATTAACTAAGCTTAAAAGCTTAGTTACCTAAGTCACAAGTCATATAAGCCTCTCAGATTCAGCAAAGTACTGCAAGTCTGCAAAGTTCAGATTCAGCAAGTCTCTCAAGTCTAAATTCTGCAAGTCAGATAAATCGATTAAGTTCTGCAAGTTTGCAACTCTGCAAGTCACATAAGTCTGCAACTCTGCAAGTCAGACTAGTCAATTTGAGTCAGAACTGACTTGTGCTTAAAACTCCTAGAAGGGCTGTTCCTGCGCAGAAACTCCGAACTGCAAAGTTGTTCATTGGAAGGTACTCTACCCATACACAGGTTTGCTGAAGCATTTTCAGCATATGAAGAAGGATAAAACACAGATTTTTCGAAGATTGTGAAAGCTACACCCAAAAATACATAAGCCTTGTATTCCCGAACTTGAGCTACGCTCATCCCACTAACTTGACTGTGAATGAGAAAGGTCTTTTGAGTTTTGCAGGATGACGGAACCACATATGGATGAAGGCGACCTACTTGAGCCTACGATGGAGCAAAAGCTAGACTTAATCATGATGCAATTGGATGAAGAATGAAGGGCTAGGCAAGCATTGCAAGTTCAACTGACAAATTTACAAAGAGCATCTACCGACAAAGAAGAACCTCAAGCTGAAGATCTTATCCGATGTACCATCAACGCCACTCTCGAAGCTCAAACCATCCGCAAGGAATCAAAGATAAGTAAAAGAAGTTTCAAATTCCGTACTTTCAATGGCATACGAGAAGGAAAAACTGTTTTAGCATTCATTAGTCAGTTTGACGACTATTTCCATGAGGAAACCTATGCAGAAAAAGATAAAATCAAGTGTGTCACTAATCATTTAGTGGACAAAGCATCTCTTTGGTGGACTGTAGTACGCAAGAGTATAGATTGTCCTGCTACTTGGGAGAATTTCAAGAAGAAGTTCATGCAGAATTTCCTTGCTCCACAATTTCATGAGAAAGCTATTAAGCAATGGGATCTTCTTCAGCAACGGGATCGTGAGCCTATTCCTCAGTACACAGAGTGTTTTTGGAATGCATTACTCTAGCTACGCATGCTTGAAGACATACCTGAAGCGACACACAAGCGCAAGTATATGTCTGGACTCCTTGGGCATTACTACGCTGAAGTTAACATGTTCAAGCCTGCTACCCTTGAAGATGCCATTTCACTAGCTCACGACACTGAAGACAAGCTACGAGGTAGAGACAGACGTCCACAGCAATTCCAAGCCAATGGTAACTATGGATCTAAGCAATTCAATTCCAACTTTAGAAGATTTAATCGAGGTCGTTTCTCTTCATCATCTTTCCGTAAAAATTGGGCAAAACCACCTGGATTACTATCCAATGTCAATCAAAACCCTAAGCCTATTCCACAACCAAATTCTAATGTCCCTAGACTTCCCGCCATTGTAAACAATGTAACCAAAGCCAAGCCAATAGTATGCTATAAATGCCACCAGCCTGGACATCTAGCAGCAAATTGCCATTCGAAGAAGCCACCTGCCCATATCAACTACCTTGGAGCAATGGACGAAGATGAACATGAAGATATGCATGATTTCACAGAAGATGAGGACGACACTACTACTACTTCGGATACTTTACCAGGTATGCCAACTCCACATTCTTTATTGACTATGAAATGTTTGGTGCATGGAAATGAAAAGATTATTTTGCATGATGACGGTAGTACTCATGATTTTATTTCAGAAAAATTAGTAAAAGAATTGAAGTTACAGACTGTACCTACGCATTATCGCATCAAAGCAGCATTCTTAGGCACTAGGTATAATGGTACACAGGAAGTGCATGACTTAGAGATTCAAATTGGTCAATACACTGAAAGAAGAATTTTTCTGGTTGTTCCATTACAGTCGAGTGACATTATTTTAGGTATACCCTAATGCCACAAGCATAACCCAAATATAGATTATTCCACACACTCAATGAATATTAATTTTCAAGGAAAATCTATTACATTATATGGTATGCATGCATCTAATATTTTTCCACTGCTTTCGCAAACTCAAGCTAAACGTGCATTACGCAAGAGTAGTAAATCTTATCTCATTTGGGTGAATGAACTGCAAGTCAAAGAAAATCATATGCACCCTAGGCATAAAGAATTTCTTGCACATTCTAAGGATTGTTTTGCAGAAGAACTACCACCTGGTTTACCTCCTTCACGTCCAGAAGACCATAAGATAGATTTGATTCCTGGTACACAACCACCTTGCAAAGCACCATATAGGCATAACCAGATAGAGCAAAAAGAAATTCAGAGTCAAGTTGATGAATTACTAAATAGAGGATTGATTAGACCTAGTAGTTCTCCATTCGGTGCACCTGTTCTGTTAGTCAAGAAAAAGAATAATACCTATCGTATGTGCATTGACTATTGAGCTTTAAATAACATCATTGTAAAGAATAGGTATCCCATTCCTAGAGTTGATGACCTTATGGACAAACTACAAGGATCTGCTATATTTAGTAAAACAGACCTTAAGTCTGGTTATCATCAGGTGAGCCTAGATAAGTCAGACATATTCAAGACTGCATTTAGAACATAGTTTGGTCATTATGAATTTTTAGTGATGCCATTTGGATTGACTAATGCACCTGCTATGTTTAGTAGAATGATGAATCGCATATTTTTGAAATATCAGTATTGTGTAATTGTCTTCTTTGATGCTATTTTGGTGTTTAGTCAAAATGAGAAAGAACATTATGAGCATTTGTCATTGGTTTTCCAGTTATTAAAAGATAATCAATTGTATGCAAACCCTGAAAAGAGTGAATTCTTTAAAACAGAAATTGAGTATTTAGGTCATATTGTATCATCTGATGGAATTAAAGTTGATCCTAAGAAAATAGATGCAATATTGAATTGGCCTATACCTAAAAACGTGCATGAGTTACGCTCATTCCTTGGTCTTGCTAGTTTCTATATGAAGTTTGTACGTAATTTTTCCTTACTTGCTTTACCACTGACTAAACTTCTGAAGAAAGGAATTGTTTATCATTGGTCCGAAAATCAACAGAAATCCTTCGACTTATTGAAACATGCATTAACCCATGCCCCTGTCCTACAGTTGCGTGATTTTAATAGACCATTCTTTCTAGTAGTGACCAATGCTAGTGGATCAAGAATAGGAGTTGTACTTATGCAGGATAATCATCCTATAGCCTATTCTAGTTGTAAGCTGAAACCCTCTGAACTAAAATATTCCACATATGACAAAGAACTATTAGCAGTTGTACAAGCATTGAGACAGTGGAAACACTACTTAATGGGTTCAGAATTTATGATTAAGACCGATCAGCAAAGTATTAGACATTTACTTAGCCAACCCCAAATCTCTGACTGACATATCAAATGGGCATCCTTTATCCAAAGTTTTCATCCTATCATTCAATACCAACCCAAAAAAGAAAATGTAGTGGGCTGATGCATTAAGTAGAAGACCTGCCATTCATAATATTTCTGTTATATCTTTTGATTCTTTGATTGCTATGAAAGATACTTATCATCAGGATATTACTTTTCATGCTGATTGGAATAAATTAGTTCAAAATAACTTGATTCCTATTGATTCATTGTCATATAATGATGGATTTATGTTTTATGAAAAGAGATTGTGTGTTACAATTCCATTCCGATCTTTTATTTTGAATGAGATTCATTGTCCTCCATATCAAGGTCATAGAGGTATCATATCCACTTTACGTACATTAACTGAAGATTTTTATTGGCCGCATATGGACATTGATGTATCTAACTTTGTTTCTGAATGTTTGATTTGTCAAAGAGTTAAGAGACATCATGGTAAATAGTATGGATTGCTTATGCCTTTGTCTATTCCATCTAAACCTTGGGAACAAATTTCTATGGATTTTATTACTGGCTTACCTAATACTAAATCTAACCATGATATGATTTGGACAGTAGTAGATAGATTTAGTAAACAAGCATATTTCATTCCATGTAAGAAAACTTTAATAGCATCACAAGCAGCACAATTGTTTTTGAAAACTGTTTTTACTAACCATGGATTGCCAAAAGTTATTATTTCAGATCGTGATTCTAGATTTTGTAACAACTTTTGGATTACTCTGTTTGCTAACCTTGGTACAAAAATTGATTTCTCATCTGCATTTCATCCATAAACTAATGGACAAACAGAAGCCACTAATAGCACAATTCTAGATCTCTTACGTGCATATACTATTTCTAAACCTTAGACATGGGACACGCATTTGCATTTATTACAGTTTGTATATAACAATACACCACACACATCTACAAAGAAAGCACCGTTTGAAGTGATTTATGGATATAGATTATCTACACCTGTTGCATCTTTGTCAAATAGAATTCAAAGTGCTGATGATATTGCTAGTATGCATAATACTATTTTTGATGAGGTTAAAGATATGATTGCTAAAGCCCAGCAATCATATACCAAACAAGCCAATAAGAAAAGACAAGCAATGAATTTCAAAGTTGATGACTATGTTTGGTTGAGAATAGAAAAACGTAGACTACAAAGTGTAGATAGACACCCAGTTGTCAAATTAGCTCCTAGATTCTATGGACCATTTAGAATTATTCATAAAATTAACGACAATGCATTCAAGTTAGAATTACCATCTCACTGGAAAATACACAACACATTTCACATTAGTTTACTAAGACCATTTAGAGGCCAATTACCTGTACACCTTGTTTATGAAAACCCACATTTGTTAGAGGAAGAGACTGAAATACTTGAACCCAAAGCTATCATAGACACTGACTTTATGACCACTAGAACTGGCCGAAGATATTCTAGATATCTAGTTAAATTTAAGAACCATCTTGTAGAGGAAGCACAATGGATGCACGCTAGAGACTTAAATGCTTTCCCCACTCTGTTAGCTCCACATTGAGCTAATAGCAATTGAGATCAATTGCTATCCCACCCCGGGGGTATGATGCCAGGAGGCATATTTCACGATGGATTTCGTGCCACGGTGGATTCCGTGAGGTTTTACGGTGGATTCCGTAAACTTTGATGACCGGGGCTCATACACAAAGTGGATTCTTTGTGCGAGAAGTTAATGGGGACGCTTGTCCTTTTCGAGCGTTTCATTAATTTAGTGTGTACATGGGTGATTCCATAGCGGGTGATTCCGCAAAATGCATATTAAATTAATAAATGTTTATGAGTTTAGAGTGCGCACTCGTAATAAATTAAGGTTAGGATTTATTTCTAACCAGTTGATTTATTTATGTAGCTGAAGACTGCTAGGTATTCACTTTTGCTGGTTTAATTGTATTATTTTACTAACGATTGTGAATGCTTTAGTTGATGTGTAGAGATAGCAGCAGTGGCGGAGGAAAGTATTGGAGGATAGCGAGTATTCGATTTATGGATTATATTTTGATAGACACCACGCCTATATTTTTTCCTGCCTATTTATTGAGGCATCGATTATTTATTATTATTTTGTATGCGCATGGGCGCACGGTTATGTTATTTCTATTTGGACATTGTATTCGGCGTGCCAGACTCTTTGAGCACCGTCCATTACCTTTATTCCTATTTTTGTCTAAAAGCAAACTCAAAAGCTAAAAGCTTGCTATTTTGTAATTTGGGCTATTATTTGAGCTTGAAGATGATTAATACATAAAATACATGCTTTGTGGAGCGCTCACACAAGGCATGGGGGGAGATTGCACCCAATTGGTCTCTTGCTCTTGTCGTTCATGCTTTTTACCTTGTAATTTGTGCAAAAAGTAGAGTTCTATTGTTCTTGGGGATCTTTCGGCATTCACTACGCGAGCATACAGCATCCTGGTGCATCTCATTTTGACTAAACTCCAAAATATCATCAAAGAAGACAATTACACAATACTGATATTTCAAAAATATACGATTCATCATTCTACTAAACGTACCAGGTGCATTAGTCAATCCAAATGGTATCACTAAAAATTCGTAATGACCAAACTGTGTCCTAAATGCAGTCTTGAATATGTCTGACTTATCTAGTCTCACCTGATGATAACCAGACTTAAGGTCTATTTTACTAAATATAGCAGATCCTTGTAGTTTGTCCATAAGGTCATCAACTCTAGGAATGGGATACCTATTCTTTACAGTGATGTTATTTAAAGCTCGATAGTCAATGCACATATGATAGGTATTATTCTTTTTCTTGACTAACAGAACAGATGCACCGAATGGAGAACTACTAAGTCTAATCAATCCTCTATTTAGTAATTCCTCAACTTGACTCTGAATTTCTTTTTGCTCTATCTGGTTATGCCTATATGGTGCTTTGCAAGGTGGTTGTGTACCAGGAATAAAATCTATCTTATGGTCTTCTGGACGTGAAGGAGGTAAACCAGGTGGTAGGTCTTCTGCAAAACAATCCTTAGAATGTGCAAGAAATTCTTTATGCCTAGGGTGCATATGATTTTCTTTGACTTGCAGTTCATTCACCCAGATGAGATAAGATTTACTACTCTTGCGTAATGCACGTTTAGCTTGAGTATGCGAAAGCAGTGGAAAAACATTAGATGCATGCATACCATATAATGTAATAGATTTTCCTTGAAAATTAATATTCATTGAATGTGTGGAATAATCTATATTTGGGTTATGCTGGTGACGCCAAGGCATACCTAAAATAATGTCACTCGACTGTAATGGAACAACTAGAAAATTTCTTTTTTCAGTGTATTGACCAATTTGAATCTCTAAGTCATGCACTTCCTGTGTACCATTATACCTAGTGCCTAAGAATGCTGCTTTGATGAGATAATGCGTAGGTATAGTCTGTAACTTCAATTCTTTTACTAATTTTGCTGAAATAAAATCATGAGTACTACCGTCATCATGCAAAATAATCTTTTCCTTTCCATGCACCAAACATTTCATAGTCAATAAAGAATGTGGAGTTGGCATACCTGGTAAAGTATCCGAAGTAGTAGTAGTGTCGTCCTCATCTTCTGTGAAATCAGGCATATCTTCATGTTCATCTTTGTCCATTGCTCCAAGGTAGTTGATATGGGCAGGTGGCTTCTTCGAATGGCAATTTGCTGCTAGATGTCCAGGCTGGTGGCATCTATAGCATACTATTGGCTTGGCTTTGGTTACATTGTTTGCAATGGCGGGAAGTCTAGGGACATTAGAATTTGGTTGTGGAATAGGCTTAGGGTTTTGATTGACATTGGATAGTAATGCAGGTGGTTTTGCCCAATTTTTACGGAAAGATGATGAAGAGAAACGACCTCAATTAAATCTTCTAAAGTTGGAATTGAATTGCTTAGATCCATAGTTACCATTGGCTTGGAATTGCTGTGGACGTCTGTCTCTACCTCGTAGCTTGTCTTCAGTGTCGTGAGCTAGTGAAATGGCGTCTTCAAGAGTAGCAGGCTTGAACATGTTAACTTCAGCGTAGTAATGCCCAAGGAGTCCAGACATATACTTGCGCTTGTGTGTCGCTTCAAGTATGTCTTCAAGCATGCGTAGCTAGAGTAATGCATTCCAAAAACGCTCTGTGTACTGAGGAATAGGCTCACGATCCCGTTGCTGAAGAAGATCCCATTGCTTAATAGCTTTCTCATGAAATTGTGGAGGAAGGAAATTCTACATGAACTTCTTCTTAAAATTCTCCCAAGAAGCAGGACAATCTATACTCTTGCGTACTACAGTCCACCAAAGAGATGCTCTGTCCACTAAATGATTAGTGACACACTTGATTTTATCTTTTTCTGCATAGGTTTCCTCATGAAAATAGTCGTCAAACTGACTAATGAATGCTAAAACAGTTTTTCCTTCTCGTATGCCATTGAAAGTATGGAATTTGAAACTTCTTTTACTTATCTTTGATTCCTTGCGGATGGTTTGAGCTTCGAGAGTGGCGTCGATGGTACGTCGGATAAGATCTTTAGCTTGAGGTTCTTCTTTGTCGGTAGATGCTCTTTGTAAATTTGCCAGTTGAACTTGCAATGCTTGCTTACCTAGCCCTTCGTTCTTTATCCAATTGCATCAGGATTAAGTCTAGCTTTTGCTCCATCGTAGGCTCAGGTCGGTCACCTTCAGCCCATAAGATCATCCATATGTGGTTTCGTCATCTTGCAAAACTCAAAAGACCTTTCTCACTCAAAATCAAGTTAGCGGGATGAGCGTAGCTCAAGTTCGGGAATACAAGGCTTATGTATTTTTGGGTATATCTTTCACAATCTTCGAAAAATCTGCGTTTTATCCTTCTTCGTATGTTGAAAATGCTTCAGCAAACCTGCGTATGGGTAGAGTACCTTCCAATGAACAACTTTGCAGTTCGGAGTTTCTGCGCAGGAACAGCCCTTTTAGGAGTTTTAAGCACAAGTCAGTTCTGACTCTAGTTGACTAGTCTGACTTGCAGAGTTGCATACTTATGTGACTTGTAGAGTTGTAGACTTGCAGAACTTAATCGATTTATCTAACTTGTAGAATTTAGACTTGAGAGACTTGCTGAATCTGAACTTTGCAGACTTGCAGTACTTGCTGAATCTGAGAGGCTTATATGACTTGTGACTTAGGTAACTAAGCTTTTAAGC
Organism: Lygodium microphyllum; assembly: GCF_053477565.2. NCBI lineage: Eukaryota > Viridiplantae > Streptophyta > Polypodiopsida > Schizaeales > Lygodiaceae > Lygodium > Lygodium microphyllum. Next base: position 118,344,075 of record NC_141160.1, read on the forward strand.
TTAGTTAACAAAATCGTGAAATCGTGGGGGAGGGGGAGGGGGGGGGGCGTTTTTTGACGCCGCCAAAAAATCCGCGACGTCCTCTGATATCTCGCGTGATGATTTTGAAGCTTTTAAGCTTCTTAAAGCTTATAAGCTTTAATACTAAGCTTATTAAAAGGAAAAGCTTTTAAGCTTGTTAGCTATGGAGTTTATCTCACTGGTGGTTTTTTGACGACTTGTATGTGAGGATGTAGGAGTGGTCCTTCGCCTCTGTAGACTGGTCCTTCGCGATCCAATGATGGAAACAGGGGTTCTTGATCGCTAGAAGTTTGCTTGTATCGACGGTTTGCGACGAGATTGACCGTAGAGCCCGATCGTTCCAGGAGCTCCGCCTTCGCACGAGATGGGTAGTGATTGGAAGCTCTTGATCTTGGCTTCGCTCTGATACCACTGGTATGCAGATCGGATGCTGTATGCTCGCGTAGTGAATGCCAGAAGGTCCCCAAGAACAATAGAACTCTACTTTTTGCACAAATTACAAGGTAAAAAGCATGAACGACAAGAGCAAGAGACCTATTGGGTGCAATCTCCCCCAATGCCTTGTGTGAGCGCTCCACAAAGCATGTATTTTATGTATATTTCATCTTTAAGCTCAAATAATAGCCCAATTTACAAAATAGCAAGCTTTTAGCTTTTGAGTTTGCTTTAACACAAAAATAGGAATAAAGCTAATGGACGGTGTCCAAAGAGTCTGGCACGCCCAATACAATGTCCAAATAGAAATAACATAATCGTGCGCCTATGCGCATACAAAATAATAATAAATAATCGATGTCTCAATAAATAGGCATGACAAAATATAGGCGTGGCACCTATCAAAATATAATCCATAAATCGAATACTTGCTATCCTCCAATGCTTTCCTCCGCCACTGCTGCTATCTCTACACATCAAACTGAAGCATTCACAATCGTTAGTAAAATAAAACAATTAAACCGACAAAAGTGAATACCTAGCAGGCTTCAGCTACATAAATAAATCAACTGGTTAGAAATAAATCCTAACCTTAATTTATTACGAGTGCGCACTCTAAACTCATAAACGTTTATTAATTTAATATGCATTTTGCGGAATCACCCGCTATGGAATCACCCATGTACACACTAAATTAATGAAACGCTCGAAAAGGACAGGCGTCCCCATCAACTTCTCGCACAAAGAATCCACTTTGTGTATGAGCCCCGGTCATCAAAGTTTACGGAATCCACCGTAAAACCTCACGGAATCCACCATGAAATATGCCTCCTGGCATAAAAAATAGTAGCATGCATATTGGCAATATCATCATCAGCTTTAACTTTGTTTGACAATGATTTAATAGGTGTAGGCAATCTATGTCCATAAATGATTTCAAAATGTGTTTTTTGTGTAGCTGTGTGTGGTCTGTTATTGTATGCAAATTGAAGTAGATGCAAATGTGTATCCCATGTTTGTGGTTTTGAAATTGTGTATGCATGCAAAAGATCTAGAATTGTGTTGTTAGTAGCTTCGTTTTGCCCATTAGTTTCAGGATGAAATGTAGACGAGAAATCAATTTTAGTACCTAAATTAGCAAACAAAGTAGTCCAAAAATTGTTACACAATCTAGAATCACGATTAGAAATAATAACTTTTGGCAAACCATGGTTAGTGGAAACAATATTAAAAAATAATTGTGCAGCTTGAGATATAGTTAATGTATTCTTGCATGGTAGGAAATATGCTTGTTTGCTAAATTGATCTATGATAGTCCAAATCATATCATGATTAGCTTGGGTGTTAGATTGAAATATGTTTCCATGGTTGTTGAGGAATTGGCAAAGGCATTAACAAACCATATTGCTTACCATGGTGTCCCTTGACTCTTTGACAAATTAAACCCTGAGAAACAAAGTTAGAAACATCAAATTCCATTTGTAGCTAGTAAAAATCTTCAACCAATGTTCTTAAAGTAGAAATAATGCCTCTATGGCCTTGATATGGGGGACAATGAATTTCGTGCAACACAAATGATCTAAATGGAACAGTGACATACAATCTTTACTCATAAAACATAAATCCATGAGAATAAGACAAAGGATCAATTGGAATCCAGTTATTGGCAACTAATTTATTCCAATCAGCTTAAAAACTGAGGTCATGGTAATAGGTATCCTTCATAGGGTTAAGGGAATCAAAAGATAGAACAGAAATATTATGGATACTTGGTCTTCTACTCAATGCATCGACAACATCATTCTCTTTTTTGGGTTGATATTGGATAAGTGGATGGAAACTTTGAATGAAAGCAGCCCATTTGATATGATAGTCGAAAATTTGTGGCTAAGTAAGAAGATGTTTGATACTTTGTTGGTCAGTTTTGATCATGAACTCAGATCCCATTAGATAGTGTTCCCATTGACGTAAGGCTTTTACTATAGCTAATTCTTTATCATAGGTAGAATACTTCAGTTCAAAGGGTTTAAGTTTGCAACTTGAATAAGCTATGGGATGTGAATCTTGCATGAGGATAGCTCCTATTCTTGATCTGCCTAGCATCAGTGATGACTAATAGAAAGAATGGTCGATTAAAGTCAGGTAATTAAAAAACAGGTGCATGTATTAAAGCATGTTTCAATAAATTGAAAGACTTTTTCTTATTATCTTATTATCATACCAATGATACACAACACCTTTCTTTAACAATTTCGTTAAAAAAGGCAATGCAAGTAATGAAAAATTTCTTACAAATTTTCTATAAAAGCTAGCAAGACCTACGAAAAATATAACTCATGTACATTTTTAGGGATTGGCCAATTCAAAATTGCATCTATCATTTTAGGATCAACTCGAATACCATATGAAGAAACAATATGACCTAAATATTCAATTTGGGTTTGGAAAATTTCACTCTTGTCAGGGTTAGCATACAATTGATTCTCTTTCAACAATTTGAAAAACCAAAGATAAATGTGCATAATGCTCATTCTCATTCTTACTGAAAACCAATATGTCATCAAAGAAAACAATGACACAATTCAGATACTTCAAAAATATAGGATTCATCATACGATTGAATGTAGCTGGTGTATTAGTCAAACCGAAAGGCATAACAAGGAATTCATAATGACCAAATTGAGTTCTAAATGTAGTTTTAAAAATGTCAGGTGTATCCAATTGTACTTGATGATATCCATATTTGAGACGTGTCTTGCTAAAAATAGTGGCTCCTTGTAGTTTATCCATGAGGTCATCTATCCTAGGGATCGAATATCTATTCTTAACAGTGATCTTGTTTAGGGCATGATAGCCAATGCACATCCTATAAGTATTATTTTTCTTCTTAACTAATAGGACAAGTGCACCAAAAGGAGAACTACTGGGCCTAATAAGTCCTCAGGTTAATAGTTCTTCAACTTCTGCTTGGATTTCTTTTGCTCAATCAGATTGTGTCTATAAGGTGCTTTACATGGTGGTTGAGAACCATGAATTAAGTCTATTTTATGATCTTTAGGACATATAGGTGGTAAACCGAGGGGTAAATCAGTAGCAAAATAATCTTTAAATTGTGAAAGAAATTGTGCATGCCTAGGATGCATCTGGATTTCCTTAGCTTCAATTTTGTTCACCCATACTAAATATGATTTGCTACCTTTTCTCAATGCACGTTTAGCCTGTGTGTGACTAAGTAATGGAAAATGATCAAAGGTGTGCGTTTCATGTAATGTGATTTGTTTTCCATTAAAATGAATTTTCATGAAATGTGTGGAATAATCTATATTGGGATTATATTTGTGACGCCAAGGCATTCCTAAAATAATATCACTAGCTTGCAAAGGCACAATCAAGAAAATTTTTCAGTCAACATAATCACCAATTTTAATTTCTAAATCATGAACTTCTTGTGTACCATTGTATCTAGTGCCTAAGAATGCAACCTTTTTGTGATAATGAGTTGGAATAGTAGGTAAATTCAATTCTTTTACCAACTTTGCAAAAATAAAATCATGTGTGCTCCCATCATCATGCAAAATAATCTTTTAGTGACCATGCACAAAACATTTCATCGTTAATAATGAATGAGAATTTGTCATACCTGGTAAAGTATTTAAAACATTGTTGATATCATCATCATCTTCAATAAAATCTAGCATATCTTCATGATCTTTGTCTTCAGCTGCTCCCAAGTAGTTGATTTGAATGGTTGGCTTCTTGGATTGACAATTCACTGCCAAGTGTCCAGGTTGTTGACACTTATAGCAAACTATAGGCTTTGCTTTGAAAACATTATTGGTAAGGTCTAGAAATTTAGGTATGTTGGAATTTGGCTAGAGAGAAGGCTTAGGGTTTGAATTTATGTTTAATGGTACAACAAGGGTTCGAGTCTAGGGTTTACGAAAAGAAGAAGAAACAAAGCAATTTTGATTGAATCTTCGAAAATTAGAATTAAATTGCTTTGTACTAAAGTTATTGTTAATTGGAAATTATTGCGGTTACTTTTCTCGTCCACGAATTTTATCTTCAGCATCATGGGCCAAAGAAATTGCCTCTTCCAAAGTCTTTGGCTTGAACATGTTCACTTCTACATAAAAGTAACCAAGCAAACTGAACATATACTTGTGCTTGTGGATTGCCTCAGAAACGTTCAGTATATTGCGGAATGGATTCACGATCTTTTTGTTGCAGAAGAACCCACTGTTTGATTGCTTTTTCATGGAATTGAGGTGGAAGAAAATTTTGCAAAATTTTCTTTTGAAAGGCCTCCTAAGTAGTTGGACAATCAATACTCTTGTGGACAACAGTCCACCATAATGATGCTCTATCTACTAGATGGTTAGTGATACATTTGAGTTTATCTTTTTCAGCATACTGCTCTTCATGGAAATAATCATCAAATTGACTGATAAAAGCGAGAACAATTTTTTCATCACGTTGTCCATTAAAAGTACAAAATTTGAAATTTCTTTTACTTGAATTTTTTCCTAAGAGACTATGCTTCCAATGTTGCATTAATCGTATGTTGAATAACATCTTTGAGTTGCGCTCCATCTTAATCGGCACTGGATCATTGAAGTGTAGCCAGTTGTGTTTGCAAAGTTTGATGTGCTCTTCGCTCTTCTTGAAGTTGCATCATGATTAGGTCCAGTTTTTGCTGCATGGTTGGTTCCAGTAAATCACCTTTGGCCATAAAATCTTTCATGTTTTGATCGGACATCCTGCAAAATCTCAAACAACCTTACACACTCGAAATTTCCTTAGAGGGATGAGCATAGCTCTAATTTTGTGTTTACAAGGCTTACATTTTTTTAAATATGGATTTTTGCGATCTTGCTTGTTTTGCGGGTACGACAATTGATGACAGTCTTTTTCCAAGCGAGAAATAGTCTGCGTATGTCAGTTTGCTTGCTGGAAATCAACTATGTCAAGGTGTAGGTGTGAACAAAGGCTTGTTGAAGTTTTCAGGATTGATTCGAGAAGAGCTCAATGTGAACACCCACTGAGAAAGAGATTAAAGAGTGAAATCTTTAAGCTTTAATAAATCTTAGTTTTAAGCTTTTTAAATGAAACCTTAGCAAATCATGATTTCAGCGTGCAGGACAGTAGTATGTTGACGCCGAATTCGACGCCAGTGGAGTACATGATGCCGCTGTCGACGTTGAGCTTTTGGGACCTTAAGCCTTTCTTAAGCTTTATTAAGCTTGTAAACTTTCTTATCTGCTTTCTCCCGCTTTCCTATGCCTCCCACCCCCTACCTGCCCGCCCACATACCCCCCTCCCCTCCCCATAGCCCCCCTTCACCCCCACAACCACACCCACTCCCCCGCAAGCACCCCCTCCCCTTACATGTCCTCGTTTTCCCTCGGTTTACGTAATCTGCAACCCCCCACTGCCACCGACTCCGAACCCCGTGTGAGGCTTCCTCTCACATAGGTTCCTATGTGTGTGGGTGTTTTTTCCGTTCCTTTACGAGCTGTTCGAGCGCATGGATGCGCTTTCTGGTTTTCTTAGTGGCTGTTTACAAGCAACCGTGTGCGGTCGCTAAGTCCGTGGCCTTCGCAAGTGTTCACGCGCGTGGACGCGTGTTGGACTCGTTCGTAGGTGTGCGAGGTCGCTGTTCTTCACATGTGCGTACCCGAGTATTCATTTTTTAATCCCAAATTCCCTTCACAATTATTAAATCCATAAAAATATTTAAAATTCCAAAAAATCATAAAACAATTCAAAAAACAACAAAAAATTTGTTGAAAACATTTTTTCATATTTTGAAAAATTTTCCTCATTAAAAATGCAATTAAATACTTTTTGAAAAAATTAAAATTGGCCAAAATCATTCATAAAATGATGGATATTCATAAAAATTCCAAAAATACATAAAAATTAGAAAAAAAATCCCAAAAAATCCAAAAAATCACATTCATATTCTTTCACATTTTGGACAAATTTTTGGAATGAAAAATGTCAAAATATTTTTTGGGACATAATTCTTTCGTGGAAAAATCTTATTAAAATGTACATGTCATTTAAAATCCTTTGAAAATCCAAAAACACGATCGACAATTTTCCAAACATCTAAAACAAAATGGTTTTCAGCCTTCGTGCTGGGAAAAATTTGTTTCTTAGTTTAAAGAAAAACAAAAACAAAAACAAATCAAACAAAAACAAACAACCATTCCATCATATTTTCCCAAATTCTTTCCATTTAATGTAAAAACAAAACAAAACAAAGCATCTCCATACTATACTGTCATGGTATTAAAAAAAAAAACCACAACACAAAACAAATAAAAATACACAAAGCAAAATTCAAAAACCACAACAATCCAAAATGCTGCTCATATATCTTTTTATCACACTCCACATTCCACATCATTGACACGAAAAAAAAACAAAAAAAAAACCTCCCCCTTAATTGATCAAAATTTTCTCCTTCATATCCATTATTTATTTATTTTGGTCATGCGTATCATTTTTTTTGTTTGGTCAAGGTGTTATTTGGTTTCCGTTTTTTTTTGTACGACAAGACGACTATTGTTAGTCGACATTTTGTCAGTTTTTTGTGGATTTTTGCAGATTGTGCATTCCATCTTTGAGGAAGTGATATCATACTTTGCAAACAGACCCACAAATCACTAGGTTTTTTTCTATTTTTTTGTCTCTCAGGTTGCACGATAACACACATTTAATTGTAATAAAAATCAACTGACCGTTGCACACATCAAATTAATAGAATGTACATTATAAAATTGTAAATAAAATAAACTGGATGTTAATTGTAAAAGGAACCCCGTTGTTGCACGCACACCTTTGCACTATAAACCACTTAATTTTTATCAATTAAAAACCATTCACAAGTGCACACACATACGCATTACAGACACATTTAAATTGTAATTAAAATAAACTCCCCGAAGTCACGCGTGCATACACTCAAGTGCCACACATCATATAATTGTAAAAATAAACTACACCAGTAGAAACCCAGTCAAGTTAAGTCGTGTCCAGTCTGAGAGGGGCTGGGCTATGTTTTCGACTCACCATGCATTAACAGATTAAATTAACAATGAAATTTACTTAATTGATCTTCTAAAAAAATGGGTTGTTAGTTTCACCCACCTACTTCACCCCATTGTAGGACGCTAAACGTTACATGGGATTCAGGATTATTAGTCTGATCGGTGCTCTTTATATTTTTGGTCAGAGTTTTTGGTTCAGTCATGACTTTTTGAGTCTGTGTCTGGATTACAGTATGCATGATACTTTTGTTTTCTCTTGTGTGCTTGTCTATGGGGATCAGGGTGTTTGATTGTTATGCATATCATGAAGCTTTTAGTCGCATATGTGCATAGGTTGTCGAATTTTCTATAGGATGTGGTTTGCTTGAGATGGTCTGGTCCATTCCAGTCAGTCTTGTCATAAATCATTCTCCTGTCAATGGTCTCAATGGTGGTTTTGTTTGTGGGTTTTTCATGTTTTCTTTTTTATTCCTGGTTTTTTGTGTGTGTGGGTTTTTGATAAAAATTGAATGGCATCTTCTTCTACCCCTTTGATCGCAGTACAACATGTTCCCCTCGCAATCCATGATATTCCCTCCTTTTAGAGGCAGATTGCATCCGATGTGCAAGTCTCCGACCATGTGTTGCCCTCACATTGTCGCCTATGGAGGAGAAGCTTTGTTACTCCTTCTTGGCTTCTTATAAAAACTAGTTTGGTCTTATTTATAACCGCACCTTCTGCTTATCTACAGCTAATATCAATGAAGCACTGTGCTTGCCCATTTCTACTTCATTTGTGCCAAGCGGTAAGTAGTTACTTACTGCTGAAGAGATTGTCATGCTCTTGAAGAAGGAAACTTCTACCCCCTTGATTCTCAACCAACATATTAACAGTTTAGGGGTATCTATTGCCCATATCTCTTCTCCTGTATGGAAGTAGCTATGTCAATTCCTCCAGGACCGGTTTATGTCGCCCCCAGTTTATGTCAGTCAAACCTGTCAGAGAGAGAACTAGAGAGAGAGAAAGAGGAGAGAGAAGTTTGTAGAAGAGAGAGAAAGACTGCAAGAAGAGAGAGAAAGAGAGTGACGAGGAGAGAGAAAGACTAAATTTGGAGAGATAAAGATAGGAAAGAGAGAGAAGCCATGGAAGTTGTGAGCAAGATGGGAGAGAAGGACAATAATTGTATTAATGTGTCAAAAAGATGTGAAAAATTACATGTCCTCTCCTTTTATACCAATGTCAGTGTGACATGGCATAATATTAATATTATTTTTATACTAAGTCCTTATTCCCAGCTTCGTACAATCCATCCCTTCCCAAAAGTTTTTGTCCTCAAAACAAACTTGAAAAACTAGAAAAGGATGGATAGAACAGAGTACTACTCTGTTTTTATAGCTTTACAAATGGGAAAATGAATGAAGAATGACCAACATATGGACTAAAATTGAAGAATAAGAGTAGGCCTTAGTTATATACATGATCTGGAATACTTCAAAAGTATATGGAGCCATAAAATCTTCAATAGATAATCTCAAAATGAAGTAGATAGCTTGCTGTGTAAACAGACCCTGCTAGACCAAATCTGCCATAACTTCTAGTAGAAGTATCCAAATAAGGCGTGCCATATATCAAAATGGAGCTCTTGAAAAGTAATTAAAGCCCATGTAGATAGCTTAATTCTAAAAATTAGGCACGATAAAAACTGTTCTAAAACAGTGGGCTGTCCTTATCCTGTCTGCATCATCACTAGCTCCATAATCAATAGGGTTCAGCCACCAATGTATCCCTTAAGAAAGGAAACTCATCCAATATAGAATCAGGCCTCCAAGAAGCTTCCTCAGGTGGTAAACCTCTCCATTTGATCAAATATTCCACGATAGAACGAGATCAAAGCTTCTTCTCATGCTAACCTATAACAGCCTCTGGGATGTACTGAATAATAAGACATTCTTTATCAATAGGTGGCAGCTCATCAACTATATCCACTGGAGCACCATAAAAAGGCTTGAACTTACTAACATGGAAGACATTGTGAATCTTTGTGGAAGAGGTAAGCTCTAATATGTATACCAAGTCCTCAATACGCTTAAGGATCTGGTAAGGGCCATAAAACCTGTGAGCAAGCTTGTTACTAGATCCATCTTTTAATGTAGAGCACCTAGACTTGGACACCTTTAGTAAGACCAACTCTCCTTCTTGGAACTCTAAAGGCCGCCTCTTCTCATCAGCATACATCTTCATTTGGTCTTGAGCTTTCCTAAGATTCATCTTGCATTGTTGAAAAAGGATTTGCATTCTTTCTAACTCTTCCTTCCCATGAGGATTGATCCTTTCATTAAAGATGACTATGGGTAAGGGTACCTTGTAACCATACAGAGCCTCGAAGGGTGAAACTCCAATACTAGCGTGGGTAGAATTGTTATAAGCAAACTCAGCCAAGTGTAACCAAGAATCCCATGAAGTTTGGACATCATAATAGAAATGTCAAAGATAAGTCTCCAACCATTTATTGACTCTTTCTGTCTGTCCATCAGTTTGTGGATGATAGGCCATAGATGGAGCCAATTTAGTACCCATAGATGTAAATACTACGCCAAAAGTTACTCACAAACTTTGATCTCTATCATGAACAATCACTTGCGATAATCCATGTAGTCTAAAAATCTGCTCCATAAACTGACTGGCCACTTGAGAGGTAGTAAACTGAATCTTGGTTGGAACAAAATGGGCTGCCTTGGTGAGTCTATCTACCACCATATATTTACTATTCCATCCCTTCTTGGTAGTAGGCAAGCCACTATTGATAGCCAGAGTAATATGAGTCCATTTACCTATAGGAATAGGTAATGGCTGTAACAAACCTCTTGGCTTATGGGTGCTGTCCTTATTCTGCTAACAAGGCATACACTTCATGACAAAGTCCTTGACATCTTTCCACAATCCTTTCCAATAGAAACTTTTGCTGATCCTATCATAGGTCTTGAAAACTCCTAAATGTCCAGCTAAAGGCAAAGAATGTAGTTCCTCCATAATTTTCCGTGTAAAAGAAGAGGTAGAAGGAATAACAATCTTGCCTTTCAACCAAATAAGGCCATTTTTGAACTGATAATGTGAGTTTTCTTCCATAAGACCTTGCTGTAATTTCTGAAAAATATGGCTGAATTCTTCATCCAAAAGATAAGCCTCCTGTAGTTCTTCGATCCAATCATTATACAACTCAGTCATAGCTGAAACTTTGCAAGCCCACATACAAGAAAGAGAATCAGCCACTATATTGTATTTGCCCCTCGTATGAGTGATGTCAAAATCATAATTCTGTAGTGTAGCTACCCACCGACGTTGCTTAGGAGTAAGATTGGACTGAGTAAGGAAATACTTAAGAACCTTGTCACTGTGTTGCTGATCCTGCCATAGGTCTTGAAAAATCCTAAATGTCCAGCTAAAGGTGAAGAATGTAGTTCCTCCATAATTTTCCGTGTAAAAGAAGAGGTAGAAGGAATAACAATCTTGCCTTTCAACCAAATAAGGCCATTTTTGAACTAATAATGTGAGTTTTCTTCCATAAGACCTTGCTGTAATTTTTAAAAATATGGCTGAATTCTTCATCCATAGATAAGCCTCCTGTAGTTCTTCAATCCAATCATTATACAACTCAGTCATAGCTAAAATTTTGCAAGCCCACATACAAGAAAGAGAATTAGCCACTATATTTTCTTTGCCCCTCGTATGAGTGATGTCAAAATCATAATTTTGTAGTGTAGCTACCCACCGACACTGCTTAGGAGCAAGATTGGACTGAGTAAGGAAATACTTAAGAACCCTGTGATCACTGTGTACTCTGAATCGGCTACCATACAAGTAATGGTGCCACTTCTTAATTGCATGCAAGATAGCCAACATCTCCTGGTCATAAACATGCATGGCCATTTCTTTATCTGTAAGCTTACGACTCTCAAAGGCAATCACTCCATGCTCTTGTAACAAAACAACCCTAATGCCATGTTCACTAGCATCACAATGTATGGTAAATTATTTGGAAAAGTCTGGGCATACTAAGATAGGAGCAGAGGTAAGGAGTCCCTTTAACTGGTTGAAGCTACTATTTGCAAGAGCATCCCAAAAGAAAGCCTCCTTCTTCAACCTATCAATCAAAGGAGCTACAATGGCCGCATAATGCTTGATGAATCGGCGATAGAATAAAGATAAACTAAGGAATCCTCTAAGAGAAGTAGTAGTAGTGGGTGTTGGCCAATCTTTTATACATTGCGCCTTCTTGGGATCAGCCTGTATTCATTTTTCATTGACAATATGTCCCAAGTATTCCACTTCAGTCTGCATGAAAGAACACTTCTTCTTCTTAGCAAAAAGCCTGTGATGTCTCAACACATCAAAAACCCTCCTCATATGTGCCAAGTGATCCTGTAAAGTCTTATTGTAGATCAGAATGTCATCAAAGAACACCAAGACAAACTGAAAGAGGAAAGGTTGTAAAATCTTATTCATCAGGCTCAGGAAGGTAGTTGAAGCATTTGTAACCCCAAATGGCATCACCAAAAAATGATAGAGCCCTGGATCAGTCCTGAAAGCAGTCTTGACTTCATCACCTTCTCACATGCGAATCTGATGATACCCTGACCTCAAATCAATCTTCATAAAGAATCGAGCCCCCTTGAGCTCATCAAGCAAATCATCAATCCTGGGTATCGGATACCTGTTCTTCACTGTGATCTTATTAAGATCCTTGTAGTCAACATTTTGAAAGATCCATCTTTCTTTTTGACTAACAGAACTGGAGATGCATAAGGTGAAGAACTTGGTTCAATGAATCCCATCTCAAGAAGTTCCTTGATTTGCTTGGCTACTTCCTCTCATTCACACTTAGATAATCTGTAAGGTGGCTTATTGATTGTCTTTGAGTTGGGCTCCAAATCAATAGGGTGATCTATTGCTCTCTTGGGAGGCAATAAAGTAGGCACCTCAAACAAATCCCTATACTCCTCAAGAAGAGCTGTCAAGGCTGGATGGTTTGCTGAATTATTGGGCTGATCTTGCATCTCTTTATTAAAATGCAAAACAAATATTTGTGAGCACCTCTTGCACTCCCTTTTGAGTTGTTGAATGGCAATAAGGTGAAAATCTGATCTACTAGGAATTCCCTGTAAATGGATGAGCTGTCCATTGAAGATAAACTCCATATACAACTATGAGAAATCCATAGTGATCTTGCCTAATGTCATCAACCAATCACAACTGAGTACGATATCTATAGGTCCCATTTCCAAAGTAATCAGGTTTACTTTTGCTTCAAAATTTTCAGCTAGCTGTAAAGAAACCTATGGGCATATCTGTGTGCTAATTTCCTCTTCACCATTGGCCACTTGAACTCTAATGGGCTACTATAAATCTGTGGGAATACAATTCAGCTTGTCCATGATGGACTTATTCACAAAACTATGGGTACTGCCACTATCTATTAGAATGAACACTGGCTTTCCATGAATGTTACCCTTCATACGGAGTGTATTAGTTAGGGCTCTTAGATCCTATCCAAGAATCCATGGAAATATAACAACTAGTAGTAGAAAGTGGCTCATGACAAGTCCCATCTGGCTCAAAAGGAACACTTCCACCTGGATCAAAAGGAAAAGAGTCGACTGGATCATAGAAATACTCTTGCCCAACTTGTTCCTCAAGATCTTCATTTTTAGCATTAAGTGACATTGCATTAGCTTCATCCATCTCATCTTCAAAATCCTCAAAGACTAACATACTTTGAAGCTTGGGTTTGACATTTTTATATGCACACTTTGAGGCATGATCATGTGTATACTTTTTCCCACACTTGAAACATAAGCCTTTCTTCTTTCTTTCTTTGTAAAGATCCATAGGAATAGACTTAGGATTCATGTTGGCTGAAATGGATTTAGGCTTGCTGTCCCCTTGTTTGAAGTCAACTCTAGGACTCTTTGCTGTCCTGAAATTACTTTGAGGTCTAAAAGCATTGAATGGTGGATAAGTTGGTACCCATAAGCTCCCATTTGGCACATGATTGCTACCAGAAGTGTTACCAACTTGCCCCTATTTAAAAGCAGTCCTTGGCTGTCCAAAACCAGGCTGAAATGAAGATTCTCTTCTATATTTTCTTCCATAGCGCTCCACAAGCTTAATAACCTTAAAGAGAGAAGTAGGGTTTTGTGCCATGGCATCAGCTGATAAAGATGGCTCTAAACCATACATGTACTTGTGGAGTTTAGCCTCATCACAGATGCTTTCTACATACATGGTTAGGTTGAGGAATTGGTTAGTGTACTCTCTCACACTTAGGCCTCTTTGTTCCAAACCATACCATCTCCGTGCCAATTTCTCTTTTTCAAGAGGGGAGAAAAATACTTCAGCCACCATAAGTGCCTTGAAAGCTTCCCAATTCTCTACAAGTACATTTTCCTTATTTATATACCTCCACCAAATATGGGAAAATCCCTCCAAATGCAAAAAAGCAAAATGAATCTTCATGTCATCAGTTTTAGGGAATATGTCAAAGTAGGATTCCATCTTAGAGGTCCACTCCTCTAAATCAGATGGTGAAGATGACTGACCATTAAATTTGGCTAAAATAATCTTGCCATTTAGCTCTCTTTTATGGAATGGTTGTTGTCCCAAAATAGACTGATCATGAGTACCATGCATTGAACCCCCAAATTGAGATGGAAATTTCCCAATAGGTGGGTGAGAACCACTATGCAATCTTCATGTTGGTAGAGGACCCCTAGGAATTTGAGTATTCAGCCCAAAAGCTTGAGAGTTAGCTCCATTCAAATTGCTCAAATAGTCATCATGCCTTTATGAAGCCTCACCTACTTCATATTGGCTATTTGGGATGCCTCTTTTTCCAATAATCCCATGACCATGACCATTTTGATTAGATGGCTGAAGTGGGACTGAAGGCTCACTGTTTGAATAGGCTTTATCCTTAGCTTCTTTAGATCCCATTTGCATTTGCATCCATTGGGAGAATTGTGCCATAATTTGAGCATTAGATTCCACCAACTTGTCAATAGAAGCCTTTGTTTGAGTCGTTGAATCTACTAACTTCTCAATGGAAGACTTTGTTTGATCAGTACAAAATCATTTGCTCCATTCTTGATAATAGGGCCTCATGGCATTCTCTATGTCTTTGTTCATGTATGCACAAGGTATTATTGAGTATACTAGCTTCCCCTTGTTGTTGAGGCTCTTCAGGGCTCTCTTGAGGTGCATTATCCAACATGGAATCTCTGATTTACGGAGCATAATCATCTTGGATCTTATTTTTACCCTTATGTTCTGCCATAATAGTGCAGTCCTGTAGTACCCCTTGTCAGAAAAATGGCTATAAATTTTGCTAGGGAACTCCGATTTAACTTTTTTTAAGTTCAAATCAAAGCCAAGAAGCCCTCTTTGAGATGAGCTATAGCACACTATAACAGATTTAGGATAGAAAATTCTGCAACTCAATTTTTGAGTTTGAACTGTCTAGGCATGTACCTTGTTTTAACCTATAAGTGCCCTGTTTTGACCCCGTAAGGTAAAATAGTAACCCAAAATGGTTACCAAACCTTGTAGAAGTCTGAGTAGGACCTGTGGATACCTTGTAGTACCTGCATTTGTACTTCAATAATGAAGGGTGTACCTATAACAACCTGTAAATGCATTGTAGTGCCCTATAAAATCCCTGTTTTACCTTGTTTTGATCCTGAAGATACTTGAGCCTTTGGAAACTCTTCAATCTTCAATTCTCCACTCACTGTACCTGTGTGAGGGATAAAATGGCATGACAGGCTCCCTACACGGGCTCTGAATCACCGAGAGGTGAGCAAAGTTCCCTTGGGGTCGGTTGGTTGCACCCCTTTGGGATCTTTGATAGTGAGGGAGGGTCACCTCTCTTTTGTCCCACTATCTTCCCCGGCATCCACATTTTTCCTTGGTGGGTATATCAACATGGCAGTAGCTTGCTACTCTAATCAATTAGCATGAAATACATTTCTGAAATATTCATTCAACCCCTTTCATGAGATGCAATTGTATAGAATTTTGCAAAACTGGATAGGATAAGGGTCTTACCAATGCAATTCAGTGGCTCACCTACTTACCCTTTTACAATATTTCAGCTTGGGTAAAAGAATTCAACCAATCAATGGATTAGAGTGAGCAAATTCATCAATCAATAGACTCAATCAATTGGATTCAATGTGTTATGCTATAAATTTCAGATTGAAGTCTCTAATTCACTGATTAGAACTAATATGCATAGAGCAAACATTGCATTACATGAATGGATTGATTCAAGCAAGGGTTGGCTGAAATTTGATCTATATTATTCAATTCTTTAATCTCTCAATCAAATGGATTAAGCTCAGCAAATGGATTAATGAGAGAGATTAAGAATTGAAGAAGAGTACCTTTGACATGGTTGATGATGACTTGATCAATCTTCATATGCTTGATAAAGCCTCTAGTGGTCCAATGTTGCCAAAATAATCTTCAAGACTTGTGTATTTAATATGTAAGAACAATATTGAAGCTTGAGATGCTTGAGATTGAAGCATTAAACCCGTTTCTCCCAAATTTTGGCTCCATGGAAGCTCTTGAGCTTCAATCTTTGACCAATCGTGCTTAATCCTTGCAATTTGCTGAAGAATCCTTACTGAAATGAAAAGATAAAGAATCTTTAAGAAATTGTTGAAAAATGAAAGCTTGGGTTGAAGCTTTCATGGCTACCCATGGACTGTTCATCTAGGGTTTCAAGAGAGTGAAAGGATGAAGAATATAGCCTCATTTGAGAGTTTACACATCAGAGAGTTGAAGTAGACCATGCCAAAGATCATTGAGAAGCATCAGTGCTGAATATTTGCTAAAGATTGATGAAGAATAGGGCTGGAAAAATCAGTGAAAAATTTGGGCTGTTGTCTTGCACATGTGGCTATCCATACAGTCATGAAATTGGTGCTCTACCTATTCCATTCGATGCCTAAAAGGCCATTATGCATTCCATTGTTGAAGAGAAGCAAGGATCAGTGTGAAGGAAGAGAAGATCTCTGCTGGAAACTCCATGGAAGCTTGGCCAAAGCTTGGAGAAAGAGGAAAAGAAGACCTCTTTTGAAAAGTAACCACAGTTTACCCCCAAACCAAGCCCGGTTAACTATCCTTTACTCTAGTTACCTCCAATTTTGCATGAAATTTGATGACGACTTGCCACTTTAGCCATCCTCCGTCATATTTGACCTTGGATATCTCCAGATGTAGTCTCTTACTAACTATAGATGGTCTGTAACACTCCACTAGTCATTGTCTTGTACAATACTTGTCTAAAATTGATTTTGATGGAGGAAAATAGGACTGAAAATAGAAGGAAAAATAGATCAAAGACCAATGCTCTGATACCACTTGTCAGAGAGAGAACTAGAGAGAGAAAAAGAGGAGAGAAAAGACTATAGAAGAGGGAGAAAGACTGTAGGAATTGAGAGAATGAGAGTGATGAGGAGAGAGAAAGATTAGATTTGGAGAGAGAAAGACATGAAAGAGAGAGAAGCCATGGAAGCTGTGAGCAAGATGGGAGAGAAGGACAGCAATTATATTAATGTGTCAAAAAGCTGTGAAAAATTATATGTCCTCTCCTTTTACACCAATGCCAGTGTGACATGGCATAATATCAAGATTATTTTTACACTAAGTCCTTATTCCCAGCTTCTTACAAAACCTGCATCTAAGTATCTATCCAAGGAACTGTTCACAGCTTCTGTGAAGATTCTAGAGTGTGCTAGGTTCAATTGGGCAGGCTTTCTACTATTCAAAATGGATCAACATTTTCAGTGAGTATGGAAGGGTCAACTCGGTAATGTCTCCTATGGTACCTTCTTACATCCCATTATCACTTTGGCACCTCCTCTTGGTGGTGTACCAGTGTCTGATCCTACTCCTTTGTCGATGCAGCCTCCACCTTCAATCCCTTCTCCTCCGTTCATGCAAACTAATTCAAAAGATGAAGAGTCCCCTGTTGTTTTTTTTCAACAGAAATGCCTTCGTACGAAGGGTCCTTCTAGTCCTCTTGTACTAGATTCCCTTGTACAAGCATATACTCTTGCTATTTTTGGTAGTGCCCTTCCTTCATTCCTCTCCTGTCCCAATTTATTTGCAACACAAAGGGAAGGACAGCTAGATTCACAGATCCCTTCATCTTTACAAACCATATTATCTGGATCCATGCTTCCCTAGATGGTTTCAAGTGTCTAGTCTAGTCTGGAAATCTCCCTCACTTCTTGTCTTCTGACATTGTACATAAGTGTTTACATGTCCAAGCAAGACAAGGTGGATTCCGTAACCAATCAATTGAGTAAGGCACTGGAGGATCTGTCTTCAGAAAGGGCTACACTCAGTGATATCCATAAACAAATGACTGTTGCCATAGCCTTAATGGATTCACAGAAGGCAACCATTCAAGAGCTAGAATCTAAGGTCGCTAAATTGGGGGAGGAGAATGCATCTTTAACGATTGAGAAAATTTCTACCCTTGAGGAAATGGTCACATTGGCTAGTAAACTTGGCACTAGTGAGGGTCAGTTGTAGCACTCTCAGGAAATTATAGAGTCCCAAAAGAAACTTATTGAAGAACTTCACCACAAGGTGGTGGTTCTTTCTATTCCTCCTCCAGCTCCTGTATCATCTGTTTTGTCTTCCAAAGAGGAGCTTGATCAGTTGCAACATAAAGTTAAACTGTGTGATGGGTTTTTTGCTAAAGTGGACCACCTTCAACAACGTATGGATTGCATGCAACAAGATTTTATTCACTATATTGAATTGGTGTCTCCTCCTCCATCCTTTTGGATCAAATATAATCAGCAGAGGTTTGCCTTGTATATTTCTTTGAGCAATGTGGATTTGGAACCTCTAGGCAGATTCCCTTCAAACCTTTTTGTTGAATTCACCGTCTTTTCCACCTTCCTTATCACTTCATTCACCCTCATTCTATGATTTATCTTATCCCCCCTTTACAATGTTCTCTTCTCTCCCTCCGATTATATTAACCTTCCTCCCCATACAGTGTTGGATACACCTGGTTACGATCATGACATTCTTTGTCGAAGGCAATGGATGTTGCATGATTCTGTGACATGACTGATATTTAATTGTGGCCTCTTATTCCAGGGTCTTGGGATACGTCTGTAGCATGTTCAAACTCTTGTCTTCATTTTGCCAGAGTGCATGTTACTTCTGAGGATACAACTGTCCGTCATCTTGCAGCTCGTTTTTGTTGGTATCTTTCTTTCATGCATCAGCAGTCAATCCTGAATACTTGAAAGAGTATCCCCCCATTGACCATCAATCCAAATGTGGATGTGACTGTTGCTCAAATGGATGTTCTGTACTATTTTGCAGATGAAACAAAAGCTTGTTGATGTTACAAGATAGATTTTATTGCAGTAGAAACCCCTTTTCCTTGGTGTCTCTCTTGGAGCTCCACTAAAGTTTGTAGTGAACCAACTCATCTAATCACATGCCTAAGTTTCATTTCTTAGTTATGACCCTAACTCTAAAATAAGCATGTTGGCCTATGAGGCAAGGGTGATCTTAGGAATATAAAATAAGCAAAGAAAATGTAAAGGCTCCACGAGATTTCCCATTGTTCTACAAAGATGGAAAAAATCACATGACCTCATGTAATACGATGTACAATTTAGCACCATTACAGAAGAAGAGTTGTGCACAATAGTCCAAGTTTTTCACTAGATGTTCACTAATAATAAACGTTGTTATTTTAAAAGGAGGATTCCCAAACACCTCATGGAAGTCATTCTCACTGAGCAACTTGTAGCTAGAGATCTAAATGCCCTTTGGATAGAAGGAGTTCATGGAAGTATTACGAAGGCACAAAAAGCTCTAGTCTAGAACCCTAATGTAAGCCCCTCCGAACCCAAAGGGATGTTCATAGGTTTTTAAGTTCAGCATGTCTGATTTTCTCAATCGGCTAGCTTTACTTTTAGCCTTCTAGTCCTTTTCCCCATAGCACAACACTAGGGCACATCAAGGGTAGGACACTTCAGGCTTGCTCTCAGAAGACCTATCACTTTGAGCATGTACGACACAATAAAACCATACACTAATTGGGTCCTCAAGGACGATGTGCCAAGAGAGCTTGAAGCTCGACTCATCTCCCAGTTACACATGCATATGTATGAAGAGTACACAACAAAGTAGACACCCCCCTAGAAAGAGCACATTAATTGCAAGTTTTGGAGATCCATAGTTACTAAAGATTCATTGAGGGACCAACAATATTAGTGACTTGTCATCCTCTTCATCAACAAAAGATCCATAAGCCCTCTTTGACCTCCTTAGACAACAACTAGCATACTACAATGACACTTCCATCACCCTCTAGATGACTATAACCTCCTAAAAAAACCAAGCCACCATGACCATACCTAGCACTCATTTATGCACAATGATATACCATAGGACTAGCACTCAACTAAGAGGGGGGAATGTTAACCCTTGCAAGAATTCAAAGGATTGTAAGCATCCACTAGTAATGTGCACTAAGTTTGATGAAAAATAGCTTGGCATTGGATGTTTAGAAAGAGGATTTCATATATGGTTTTGATGTATGTAAGTGGGCTCAAGCAAGGCCTTTAAGTAGGGGCTTTGCCATTTCTATAATACAAAAAGAATAGAGAAGAAATAAAGTCATTCCTTGATGAGTTTGATGTATGTAAGCACAACCTATCATTTGTAAGTAGAGGGCCTATTGATCTTAAGCTAGGAGTTTACACAAGGGGCTCAAGCAAGGCCTTTAAGTAGGGGCTTTGCCATTTCTATAATACGAAAGAATAGAGAAGAAATAAAGTGATTCCTCAATGAGTTTGATACTCAAAATGTAGTAACAAGGTAGAGAAGACTAAAGTGGATGAAGTCATCTATTGTCAAGGCATATTTTAAACCTTGATAATTTTGGCATCCCTAGGCCACCATTTTTCATGAAAAGAAGGCTTTTAAGCATTAAGCCTTAAAAACCTAAGGCTTAAACACCATCCTTTAAGCCTCACCCACATTGGAGCATATATGAAGTATCTTCTTGATTATTAAAAAATGAATATATTGGAGATATATCTTATTATATCGTGCTCATATTGTAGTGATTATGCTGGGTAAATTTGGTATTATAGAAGCATTTTTTGGCAATTGGTCTCATATGACTATTTCATGCTTGGAAAATAGTTGAAAAAATACAAAAAATTGTAAGGAATTCATATGTCTTTGGTAGTGTTGAAACATTAGATTTGTATTATTTTTGGACTGGTTTTGATGTTGCTTTAGCCATTGGTTGGCTTTGGAGTCACTTGAATTGTAGCTAGTGGAGTTTGGCATATCTTGGTATTTTGGTGTGCATGATATATTGTAGCTATTATGGCTTCTTTAGCTATTTCTAAAAATGCATTATTTAATGGTGAAGAATTGGATGGAGCTAATTTTTCTTATTGGAGAGAGAAAATCTATAATATATTGATTTTGAAAAAGTAAGTAAAACTAATAAAATACAATCATGTAAGCATGAGGCATAGATGAAAAGATATGGCAAGAAATGGATGAGTTGGGATATTCCACCATCATGTTGACACTCTCAAAGTCTATTTATTTCAATGTAAAATATATGTAAGGTGATACATTTAGTATATGAAAGAAGCTTGATGACTTGTATGAGAAAGAAAGTGTTGCTTCATAGGTTTATTGATTGAAAAAACTCATTGATCTCTGCATGGAGAAGACAACTTCTATATCCAATCATCTTAATGAATATACTTGCATTTTCAATAAATTGATATCACAAACGATCACTTTTCTTGATTTAGTTAAGGTTATGTTCTTGTTAGTCCTTAGTTGATATTTGGGACTCTTTTAGGGTAATCAATAAAAACTCTACACCTAAAGGTGGTCTTATGGGTAACTCTAGTACATTCATTATGAGAGGAAGGCCAAATGCCAAGGGTGACCCTTATAAGAGATGCAAGTTAAGGAGCAAGTCTCATAACAAGAAGGATGTGGAATGCTTTCTTTGTAATACAAAAAGGTATATAAAAAATGATTGCTACAAGTGGAAGAACAAGCAAAATGGAAAAAAAGCACAATGAGGATGATAGTAGAAAGAAAGAGAAAAGCAAGGCAATTATAGAAGAAATTAATCATGTAACAATGATAATGGAGATAACTTCACATAAGTTTTTTTTGGATTTTGGAGCATCATTCCATGTCATTCCATATAGAGAGTGGTTCACTATTCACAATGCTAGGTATTGTCGAGCCAAGACTAAAAGTGCTAATGGATATGAGATCATCATCTCAAAACAACAATCAATTGTTGGAAAAACAATGACATTCATCAGAATAGATGGTTTGCTTATATTAGAATCATCTTAGCTAGATACAACCTTAAAGAATGTAGTGTTTTGATTTGACTAGATATAACCTTGAGAATGTAGTGTTTCAATTTGGGCCTATCACATATAATAGCAAAATGCATGTGAGTGACTACATCAAGACGTAAACAATATTCTCTATCTACACTATGCATAAGCCTTGATTTTGATTTAAAATACCAGATGAAACAAGGTGTCATGATTGCAAAAAAAGGTAGTAATATACTTATATAGAGATATCGACAACTATAAGGGGTGCAAACAACTACTTAAATGAGGAAAGAGTCAAGCATATACTTTGCTATGATTTATCTACTTCAAAATTAGATTGTCCATTGTGGTGTAAATAAACCTCAAGAGCTTAATTAAAATGGTTGATGTTTAGGGTATACTACACTTCTTTCTCACATTCATTATAGGTGAAGCCACTAGTAAAAGGTGGAATGGCATTCATAGATTGGAATCGATTGTAAAGGAGTTTAACCCATAATTCTCATGGAAAGGTTGCCCTATTGAGTGTGTTATTTTCATTCATAATAGAATTCACCTTTTCTTCAATCAACATGTACTAGCAAAAGTGTCTTGCATGTAGCACACTGTCTCCAGGTATTTTCATTCATACCGAAATTCACCTTTTCTTCAATCAACATGTTCTAGCAAAAGTGTCTTGCATCTAGCACATTGTCGCCATTTATGAGATGCAACATAGGGGCTCATGCATGCACATGAAAGTTGAGCCAATGGAAATGTTGAACATTCAAATAAAAGATGCAAAACGATTGGGATTACTTGCCCTAGACTAAAAAAAACAAAAGCTGATATTTCGTACAATACTCTCAAAGTTGGTATCACTTTCAAAGCAACCTTAATCTAAGAGGGAAGCAATGATGGGATAGGATATTGTAGTTATAGAGTATAAGAGGGCTGATGAGAGAAATATATGAGATTTTAGTCCTTATTCTTGTCTTATCTTTAGTTATATATGATTGTATAGTGTGTACATATATAAAGGGTACTCACCCGTGACTATTGGCCATTAGCTTTTACCCCAACAACCTCCCACTTAAAAGCCAATGTGCCTTTATTGGAGTATAAGAAGAAAGTGAAGAGACTCTCCAATGTTGCCAATCAGCACTGTGCAATGTGCAAAGGTAAACTCTTCATGAGAAGATTTGTAGGGCTATCATTTATATGTTGAAAAACTCAATGTGTTTCCTCAATCATCTGCTTGATGAAGTGATATTTTACCTCAATGTGCTTTATATTTGCAAATTAGACAAGGTTCCATGCCAACTAAATGGTACTCTGATGATCATAGTGCAATACAGCACCTCTCCTGCAATGCCCAAGTCTACGACTAGACAAGTAGGCTATATAGCTTCCGTCTAGGTGTTAGCGGTTGCAATGTAAACCTCAATGATAGATAAAATTGTACATGGCTATGAGCAAGAGACCTAAGAGACTACATCACCATGTGAAACTAAACACAAAACTTGTAGTAGATTGCCTAAAGTTTACACTCCCTACAAAATTAGCATTTCCTTATCCAAGAACAAATTATTCCTTCCTTTCAAAGCATATACACATAGCTCTAGTGCCATTCAAGTATCTCATGATACTCTTTACTATCTCCCAACGCTTTATGCTAGGGTGTGCCATATACATGCCAACCATTTCCATTGCATAAGCAATGTCTAGACATGTAGTAACCATGGTTTGTGTATCCTTATTGCATTGGGTCTTACTTGACTAATTCCTTTCTTCTTTTTGGTTCGGCTATCAAACTACCAACTATGGATGCATAAGGAACCCTGGCCATTTCAACACTTTGGTCACCTAACTTGACTGTCCCCTTGGTTGAGTTTCAAATATGGAGGAAATGGAACATGGATTGTCTTTTCCTTATCCATATTGAAACACTCCAAGTTCACCTTCTTAATGTATTCTGTTTGAGATAATAGAGTATCCTTTTGTCTCTATCCCACATAGTGCGCATGCCAATAATGTGACTAGTATTCCCCAAGTCCTTTTTTATGAAATCAACATGTCATCCACATAGAGAATCAAAATCATAAAGCTACCATCCATAGCCTTCTTGGTATATAGGTAGTAATCAATCTCACTTTTAGTGTACCCCTAATTTCACATAAAGGAATCAAACTTATGATACCATTCCTTGGGATTTTGTTTCAAACATTATAAGCTCTTAGCCAACAAGTCCTTGCATTAACATAACAAAAAGGCTCACCTTTCTTTGTAACCATAACATGATCTAGAGACAGAGTGTATCTATCTAATCTAGAAACCCTCATGTATTGATGTAAAACTGGCCTAAGAAGAGCCTCTCACTATCCCACCCGACTCTCTTGTAAAATATGAGACTATCCACCTATCTGTAGCACTCCCACCTCAACATTAGCTAGATGTCCAATCCTTATATCATGTGGAATAGGCCATACATACTACTCATAAGATGGTTTTCCATCCTCCTAGAACACTATCCTTTGGATCTAACAAGATGCATGTGTATCTTATCCTCATTAAAAATGACATCATCACTACCTTCTTAGACTCAAGATCCCATAAATGATAACCCATTTCTCCTAGATTTCCATATCCAAGAAGATACACTTTTTGGACTTAGAATCAAGCTTACTATGCTTGTTCTTAGGTATATGCATAAAAGTCTCATAGTCAAACACACACCAATGATCATAACTAGTCCTCTTTCTAGACCATAACTCCTCTAGTATTTTTCCATCTCATGGCTTACTAGGAGTACTATTAATCAAGGGTACAACTAACTTTACAAGTTTAGTGAAAAACCTAATGAAACTAGCATTAGAGAGTATATTACAGACCCTTTCTTGAATGGTCATATTCATCTTCTCAACCACATCATTTTGAGCAAGATTTTCAAGAGTTGTCAAATCTCTCTTGATATCGAATCGATTCTCTACAAATGTTGAGCTTTTGAAAATGCATTTAGCACATCACTCTTCTTATGAAGAGGATAAGCCCAAACCTTCCTCATGGCATCATTTATGAAAGTGATAAAATATGAAGCTCTACCTAATGAGATTGTGGTATAAGCCCACACATTAAATTCAAGCAATGGGATTGTAATACCCCCAACCCATGTGACCTTAGGCTTGGAAGGGGGCAAGACTAAAGGAATAAAACCTTTAACTTTTGGAAAAAGTTAAAAATGAAAAAAAAAGGATGATGAGTGCCATCTCATGATCATCACTACCATTTGTCACAATGATGCCACCCTTGCCTCGATTTCGTCCCTATTGCACTACTCAATCCTTCGTAATCCTCAACACCCACTCTTGATATAGCACTCGTGATATCATGCCACCACATAGTTAGCTCCAAAATTGTTGGAGAGAATGAGTTTAATTTATGGCGGCCATAACTACATAATAGGGGGGAAATCAGATGCACCAAATCTTCATATTTTGAGAGAGTAAGTGAGAGATTAATTGCCCTAAGGCTATAAATCCTTAATGCATATAAGCATTGGGATGGTGACTAGAGGCCTAAGTGCTATTGCATGAGAGAGAGAGAGAGAGAGAGAGAGAGAGAGAGAGAGAGAGAGAGAGAGAGAGAGAGAGAGAGAGAGAGAGAGAGAGAGAGAGAGAGAGAGAGAGAGAGAGAGAGAGAGAGAGAGAGAGAGAGAGAGAGAGAGAGAGAGAGAGAGAGAGAGAGAGAGAGAGAGAGAGAGAGAGAGAGAGAGAGAGAGAGAGAGAGAGAGAGAGAGAGAGAATCAAGCCCATAACAGTTATCTAAGAAGATCAAGAAGATACATTCATCAAGCTCCCTCAAGTATACGTGAGTCTTTTTCCTATCCCAGAATCTACAAATATGAGATAGCCACTCTTAGTGAGGTTCATGGAATGAGTCAACCAAGGAATTTAGGACTCAAAGGAGAAGGACATCAATGTGACTGCCTAATCAAAGTGGTTAAATTTTTTATTATCAATTAGAATACTTGCCATTAAGACCAAATTAGGGATAAAGGTCAATCCTAGAAATTGTGCATTTTGTAGTTTAGAAAGCTACTTGTAGGAACCATTGGTTGCATATCTATCATGATTATAATTAAGTAGAATGCTTGGAAAGAGCTAGCCTTTCCTTAGCTTAGCTAATATTGACCTCATAAAGCTTTTGTGCAAACATAATCATCCTTATGGGTTATAGTCGAAACCATTTATTGTAGGGTGGACTCGAGAGAGCCTAGGTGACAAACCCCGTATTATTCTAGGGAGTACTAGGTGGTGTTGCTTAGGAAAAGTCTCTTGATGGACTAGTAAATTGTGCCATTGAGGGCTCCTCAATCGAGTACATTATAATGATTTTCTAGTACTATCGCCTCTCTTATGCGATAATTTAGTTTGTTTATAAAAAAGACAATGCTCACAAAAATAGATTAAACAAGTTAAAACATGGAAGACAATTCAAACAGCATGAAGCTTTCATTCTAATAACATGTTCCCAAACAATGATGCTGTAAAGAAATTGATAGCTATTTAGTAACAGCTACAATGTAATCTTTAACCCCATAAACATGAAAATGATAGAAAGTACTAGACTTAGGCCCTTTGTCAACAACAAGAGGCTCTTTGCATAGTTTCCATACTATATGCAACTGCACTTCCTCCTTGTATCATTGTGACAAATGGGGTAGTTTCATGGTATAATTGTATAATATTTTCTACATTGATTCCTTGCTAAGGACATAGAGCTTTGTCTTTGGATGGCAATGCTATGCTATTGTCATGTATTTTTGCATCACTAGTTTTGCCAACATATTGAATGTGAGGACATCAACGATGCAAGCTTTCATAAAGTCAAAGTAGTTGGTGTGTTAGATGTGATAGCATTGTTCAAAATACACCAAAGGATTATTGAGAATTGATCTTTGGTCTAGCATTCAATTTGCAATTTTTCTTATTCCTCCTAAGATTGAAATTGATATGTCATTGATGCTTATGAGTTGTAGTTTTAAAGGCTTAACATGGAGAATCCTTTTCATACAATTTGGCAACAGCTAAATGCACATTATACTCTTTCTTGATACAATAAAGTCCACATATATATACTCTCAACCAATTAAAATTTTGGTAATTTTCACTTACCACCTGTGAAACATAGTCACAAAATTGACTCCCATGTATAAGACTATTGGGGAATTGGTTGCTATAATAAAATGGGACTCTTTGTTATTATTGGTCCACCTATCCTATGGGGAATCTAATATACCAACTATACAAGAATGCATTTAGGGGTTTATTAACATAGGATCGGGAGTTTACTAGCATAGGATTTGATGGGCATCTATTTGGGATAATAGGCACCACTTTTGTGACTAATGAGCTTATTGATGCAAAGGTTAACAACCTTGTAAATCATATTTCCTTAAGGGTGCTATGAAAGAAGTGCTTGTTGCTAGATAGGTTATTCACTAAAGTTGAACTGGAAGTTTTTATCACTAGGAGGAAAAAGAAAAAGGCATCTAGCCTTGATGGCTACCTTGTTGGTTTTTTTCAAGCCTTTAGATGAAATATGTGGCCAAGGGTCTTTATGGATTTCATAAGAGAGATGTGACATCTCCAATGTTGTTAATGAGGCCTTAATAAGACCTTCCAAAAGACTCGATTGAATGGATGGCACCTTTCAACCATCATATTAGGGAAGATTTGGACTTACTTTTGGGCCTTGTAAGATTGACATATTACACTCTTACTTAAAAAAAGGATCCCACAGATAACTAAATCCATTGTATCTCAAAACTACATCATGCAATATATAATTGAAAAGTCTTGATGAGATGATTCTAACATACCAACCTTTGATAAATTTGGAGTTTATATGCTCAAGTTATGGCATTTTGACCAAAAAGTAAACCCAAAGTATTGTAATGGAAGCTTTACCGCCATTCCTTATGGAATCTTCCCTAGAATCCCAAAGAGGTTAAAATATTGGATGAGGCTCGCACCTACCATATTAGATTCATCTTGCTAGAGCTACTTGTTTACTTATGCTTTGGCAATAGTCTCTATAAATGGTGCATGTCCAAGGATTTAATCTCAAGCACTTGGTGTAGCAAGGTCCTATTGGCTCCTCTAGTATTTGCCATCGCTACAAAGCCACTTTTTATGACTCTCTATGGTAAGGTGGATGGAGGCCCACTCAGAGGGATAACTTTGCTTGACATGCAAGTGTTTGTTACATATGTTTGCATATGAAAATACTAATGTAATCGAGGCTACAAAAGAGACCTTGAATATACAATGGAAATGTATGATGGATTTTTAGTGGCATCCATATTTTTTAGTATTAGCAAGAATGAGATGCTATATTTATCATGGAAGATCCTTCCACGTGGCTAATGAAGAAAGGCTTTAAGATGGTAAAGCCCCCTAAGACTATTATCTAGTTAGCTAGGCTCTTCTATTGGACTTGATATCTGTCTCATTCAAAGTTTTTGATGAAAAATGAAGCAAGAGTAAGAGCATAGGTAGAAGCAAGAGGAAGCAACAACTATGGAGATTCATGCAAGAGAGAGAGCAAGATAGTATATGGGAACTCCAACAGTTACAATATGTGACATGCCTTCCCTTATTCTATTGCCATAGAAAGAATAAAGAATAAAGTGACAGTGTTAGGTGGTTGCCACCTATAGTGTACAAGTGTATGGACATTGTGTACAAAGAAAATGTAGACAGTTAGACACATGTGATCTTTAACTCCTAACAACCTCCCACGTAAAGGTGAATGTGTCTTAAAAACGCATTGAAACATAGGTAGAAATTCTAACTTTTTGTTAGGCCTTTGTAGCAAGGGGAGCATGTGTTGCTAAAAGACGAGTCTCAATAAGTTGATTAGTCTAAACACTATTTTAGTAGTCAAATTAAATTGTATTGTATTCACTAATTCAACAAGAAACATGAATCACCAATGGCATGAGAAAGAAAAGAAAACAAGATAATATGTCCAACTTCTAAAACATGTCCTTGAAGTTGACCGATCATACCACTAGTTTACCTCAAGACTATCTTGATTGTCAAGAAGTAATGTAGATTAGATTCTTTGATCATACATGAAGGTGTAGACTACAACAGCCCTCACACACATAGTTTGGACATGATTAGGAAATCATGAGCTAATGCCCACAAATGCTAATATCGGCCCATACAATAGCAACCTTACCCAGTGTTATGAAAGTGTGAGATAATGTTGTTCATAGAATTTGGAAAATATACTTATTATATTTCATACGATACCTAATCGTGAGGAGATTTTAAAAAGTATCACTTTTTAGTAGGCATTTTAACGTCCAAACTATGTGAAACATGGATTACATGGCAAAAAGGATGTAGTCGATGTTACAAAAGAAAGAATCATGGTAGCTTTTTGGCCATGGTAAGCAATTCAAACAAGAAGGCCAAACATGGAGACTTTAGCCTAGTACATTGACAATAAAGGGGAGTGAAGACTTGGTGAAAATGATAAAGGAAGTCATTAAGAAGAATTCCAAACTCATGATCCAAGTTGCCCCTCTTGTCAAATAGGAAGTACAAAAGAAATAACCAAAAGGTAGTTGGAGGACAA
The DNA here is from genome assembly GCF_053477565.2 of Lygodium microphyllum. Lineage (NCBI taxonomy): Eukaryota > Viridiplantae > Streptophyta > Polypodiopsida > Schizaeales > Lygodiaceae > Lygodium > Lygodium microphyllum. The sequence continues at coordinate 118,373,636 of NC_141160.1, forward strand.
TAGTGTCTAAAGATAAGAGATAGACGAAAGCATTACTTGAAGAAGAAACTTTTACAAGTGGTGAAGCATAGGACCAAGGTGGGTACCCATATGACTTCTACAAACTCAAGGTTACTATGGAAGCGGTTGCATCCTAAATCTACCTAAGCCACGAAAAAAGAGACTTATTTTAGTTAAATTAATTACACCAAAGAATGTGCTAGAAGCTAAAGAATCTTCACCTAAACCAAAAAGAAGCATCCAAGAGAAATTGAATAATAGGAATCCCAAGACAATTAGAAGCCATGACAAGGAGACAAAAAGAAGGACTTGCCAAAAATTGGAGTCAAGTTATAAAACCAATGTAGATGTACTTAGATCCATATGCAACATTTATTGGTTCAACTTCAAAAAAGACCCAAGCCATGAAGATTCTAACATCAATGACTTCTACCACTCCAAAGAAAGTAAAACCTACTAAGCTCACTAGCTCAAGAGGTAAGAAAAAAAGGTAATAAAGATATGGATTTCTAGACCCAATGCTCTACTAGATTAAAACCTAGTTATAGAAACCAACCTCAGTCACAATTGAAGACACAATGAAGGGAAGTAAGTTGCCTATAGCAAGAAATATTAAATATTTAGTGGAACTCCGTAGTGTGTCAACTAGAGTATACGAATCAAATGGCATAAGTGGAGCTAATGAAAACTTGAGACTCTTAGTTAAATCATGGTATATTCCTTAGGATGAGCATGATTTAAGATAGAAAATAGCTTGGAACACTAGAGAAATTTACCAATGAAATTTTCAACAACAGTGTGTGCCTAGTAAAACCCAATCATGTGTGCAATAAATTTCCCCAAAATCCTACTAAAGAGGAGAGAAACTACTTTAGTAGCTAAGGTGCAAACCGATAAACTATTCTTGAAAAAAGGGAATATGCATAAGCAAGCCCCACACCTAGTAGCCACACTATCACATAACCTAAATGATGGAGGGCCAACAAGATCATATTTTATTTCCCCCATAACATTTCAACTAATAGTAGAGTCACACAAAGAAACAATCCATGAGGAGCTGCTAAACCACCCATCATTGCATAAAGTCCTATCTTTAAAGAAACTACACATCACTAGCCAATTGGAAGAATCTGCAATGATTCAATTCACACTCTTCTATTTAAACATGTTATTTGTAGATTTAGGAGGTTTATACATGATAGCAAAGCTCTAATACAACTTACACTTTTTCTAATGGTTTCTCCCTCTTTGTAACCAAATGTAACACCATGGTATATTTACAAAAAACAATTGCACATACTTGTATGAATAAAAATATGGTATTAGGGGAAAACATAAACTTAAAAAACTTGATTATAAAGTTGCAACATACACACATCCTGGATTTTCACCAAAGCACTAATTAAAGATTATAACCCCAAAAATGGAAGTCAAAGTGAAAAAAAGCAACAATTGTAGACCACGAGAGAAAGAAGTGTAACCTTGACTTTGAAAAACTCAAGACAAAAACTTTCATGATCTTGCTTGTGGCTAACAAGTTAGCCACTAAACATAGACCATGTAAGCTAGAACACTTGTTTGGGTCTATAGGGAAGTGCATTGATTATGGAGGGCACATGGAACATATCAACTTTCATCATGCAATTAACTAGAAATAAATGATATTGGGACATAATCAATGTTCAAAAAAGATCTAATGTTTCCTTAGAGACTTTATTATTGAGACAATTTGGTCATTTAGGAATGATATTGCACATTATGTAGACACACAATGCTAAGGGAGTCTTAGCCTATCATAGCCCAAGTATCTTTGTTGAAGCTCATGTTCTCTTTACTAAACTAGCCAAAAAAGGATAAGGCATTATTGCCTATTTGCAAGTTGATAAAATTCTTATTTTGAATTATCTAGCCTGAAGTTTTATTCTCGCTTGTTTGGCAATGCTAATAGTTATCTTAATATAATACTCACACATTACAAAAAGATAAATAGCTTACTTTGAGGCTACCACAAAATTTATGATTTGCTTACTAATATAATTGCTAGGCCATGAGCTCAATGATTTTCAATTTATCTAATCCTTCTCATGCATTCTGATCATCTAGTTCTTGCCTCCACAAGCCTTTGACATCTCTACAAAGCTTGAAATCAAGATTTAACCAAGTATGAACTTCTTTTGAAATGCAAATTTTCTCATCTTTATGAAGTTTTGAAGCTCCCAGCTATGTATTCATCAAATTCAACAATCTGGGTATCTATGTGGTTGTCTCAAGGAGCGCTTTAAGCCGAACTAATAATTGATAGCCATCTCTACGAAATTCTCAAATTGGTTACTTTAGGCTTGTGTGCATGAAAATTTTTGGTGAATTGATGAATTTTCTCATCCATATTGTCATAAATCGAACTTAGTGGTTGAGTTATGAGATGGATGTTTCTTTTTCAAGAATTTGATTTTAAAGTAATTACTTGTGCCTATCGATCACATGTTCTTGCAGACCATATGTCTCGCCTAATTACTCGTGATACAGAGAAGGGTGTAGATCATGAATTACCAGATGCTCAATTGTTTGAAGTCTCTATCACAATACCGTGGAATGTTGATATTTCTAATTTCCTTAGTTTGATTAAATACCCACCAATTGCAACCAAGTATGAATGCCATCATATTTTATTGTAGTCATGATCCTATGTTTTGATGCTAGGCTATCTATATAAGTATTTTCATTGTGAGAAAATTTACGGAAGGTGTTGTTTGAGAAGATGAGGTAGCACGAATCATAACTGTGTTACATGATGAACCTTGTGGTGGTCATTTTGCATGATATTTGATAGCAAAGAAAATGCTTTTTACTAGTTATTGGCGGTCTACATTATATAAGGATGAATATGAACATTGTAGGAAGTGTGATAAATGTCAACATACTGGGAGATTGACTAAACACTCTATAATGCCATTAACCCCCTATTAGCACTTGTACCTTTTGGGAAGTGGGATATAGAGTTTTTTGGTCCCATTGATCCACCTATATGATATCATTCTAATAGATATATTTTAGTATATACTAACTATGTAACTAAATGGGTGGAAACTAAAGCACTTAAGATTGATCAAGAAAAAGAGATTACTTTATTTCTTTATGAGATTATTATTATTCACTTTGGTTGTCCATTAGAATTGGTTAGTGATTGGGATCTTATTTTTTTAATAATTTAATTTTAGAATTGATGGATTTCTATAAAACTAAACATCGAAAGTCTACCCCTTATTATCCTCAAGAAAATGGTGTTGTAGAAGGTAATAATTGTATTGTGATGGCAAATTTAACCAAAACAATAATCGAGAATAGACATGATTGGGATGAGTGATTGCCAGAGGCAATCTGGGCATATTGGACCACCTGTGCAAGAGATGATAACTAATAACACACCTTTTGATTTGGTTTATGGGATTGAGGTCATATTTCCTATTGAGTTGAAAGTTCCTACTTTGTGTGCTGCATTATCTAATTGCCTTGGGGAGTGGGAATCTCTTACAAATTGCTTGCGTAAGCCAATTAAGCTTGATGAAGATTGTATGTTTGCCTTACAATGAATAGAAGCATGTCATAAATGATGAAAATTGTGGCATGACAGATACTTAGCTTAAGGACTTCCAAAATAATGATTTAGTTTTATTGTATGACAATCATTGCTATAAATTTCTAGCGAAACTTCTCATTCCATAGTTAGGTCCATTTCAAGTTAAAGAAGTTTATGATAATGGTTCAGTGGATATTCAAGACTTAGAGGCAGTACATGAATCCCTTCAAGTTAATGGTCTTTGCTTGTTGAAACCTTTTGTGACTTGATTGAGAAGTTTGAGTCAGATGGTGTAGATAAAATAGTTAGAATGTTTCTTTCTCTTGCTCATTTTGGTGTTTTATTTTGTTCTGTTGGGGATGGGGGAATTCTTAATGGAATGTAGATATGGAGATTCTGTGGATGGATGCTCTTACTCCTTGCCTTGACATTGATAGTCCTGATCTTCCTCATTTTGTACCTTATAGTATTCCAGAATTTATGATAGGTTTTTATATACTCCGTCGGGTGAGGTATGCTATGGTTTGTCTTTTGTGGTTATCTTTTGTTTGTAGTACCATCCTCAATTTAGTTGTAGACATTGTTAGTGGCATCTTTATGTGCATGCACAACTACTGTGTTGGTAGTGTTGCACTTATTTTTGACATTGTGGTAATACTACCATGCAGTAAGCTATTGCGTATACTTATTAATGCCATGACTACGATAGTGTATTTTCTCCTAAGAGTGGTGTTGTCCAATATAGGATGGATTGAGAGTAGTAGGATTTTACTCGTTATCAAGCTGCTGTTTATCATTTGTGATGTAGATCTACATCTCTTGGCCAATGATGCGGTTGAAGATACAAAATGGACTTCAGGCGAGGAGATCCTTGAAAGGCTTGAACCAGAGGCCAAGGCCTATGAGTAGCTATTATGGCCTACTAAAGAGAAAAGATGGGAAATAATGCAAAAGCTTGGCATAGCGAACATGGGACGACTTGAACATCAACACCATAGGAATCCAGGGGTAGCACAATCCCTTTGTGGACGTTATGGTTGCTTGAAAGTAATGAAAATCAACTAGTATTTAGTCTGTGTGCTCTTCTTATTCTTGTTCTAGAATGGTTCTTGGCTTCTTTTCTAAGAATATTTATTTGCAAGAAGATGGTAGCTGACAACGATGACTTCCTTGTGTGAGCAGGGGGCTCAAGGACATCGCTTGCCAGTAGCTCCAAGACAACAGGCCACAAAAAGGATGCTGCTCCCTCACAATACATTGCCAAATTGGATCATGAAAAGGTACATATCCACAAACACATTGTTAAGCAATGTATTACAGAGAAAGATTATGTATTGATCTAAATAAATCACTTTGTTGTTATAGATCATAATTTTTCATAGTAGTGAATATTCTATGGACAATGCAAGGCTCCCCATTTTTGTGGTCAATGTGATGACTAGGTTTTGTGGAGGATATGTGATTCTAACGAATGCAGAGAAAATAATTTTGGTTGAGAAGAAGTGACATGCATTGCAAGTGTTTGGCATTGGATATGGATGCTAATCTCTAAGGGCCCCTTACTACATATCGTATGCCATTCATGCCATTGTAGTGGGGGTTTAAGAACTGGGTAGCTTGCATCCTTACGCAAAACAAGAATTCTTGAGATGGACGAAGTGCAGGGTTCCTATAGAGCTTGCCCCTTTAGGAGTGTTGGGTATAGAGTCATTCACTCCAACAGAGCCAGCACCACTTATACAACTGCCAACCTTGGGTGATGAGGGTGATGAGTACGAGGAAATGCTGGCAAGGAAGATGAAATTGCCTCCCCTTCTAGGCCACATAGCGAGGAATGAATGCCTACTTATGTGCTCCTTAAGACCCATCTCTAGCCTTATCTCCCCCTGAAGACCAACCATTGTAAAAAAAATTCATTTACACACAAGTTATTGTATGCTTCTTGTCTCTTTTATTTCAATCTTTTTAATTCAAGCACTTCTGAGTTTTGGGATGTTCTTTTTGCTTCTTCTAACCTCCAAACCTACCCCCTTTTCCAAACCTCCCTTTTTCAATCAAAACCCCCTCCCCTCCTCTCTTTCTCACGTGCCAATCTCAATTGTGGTGGCCTACACTATTACGTGATATAGCTAAATTTGTGAAGCATTGTGATGAGTGCCAACGAACCAAAGCCCCTATTCATAGAGATAAGATGGAGCTGACTCCAATTACAGTATGCCAACCATTTGAAAAATGGGGGATTGATTTCATTATTCCAATCAGTCCTATAGCACAATACTCACAAGAGAGGTACATAATCGTAGCCATAGACTATCTCACAAAGTGGGCCGAAGCTTGTATATTGGAATGTTAAGCCAAGCACTTTTCCTATTCAGCCTTTGACAAATCTGTGTGACTTCTACCCTAACAAACATAAGCATTTTGCCTGCTACACAAAACATTACTTAAACTACATGCACATCTTTAATTGAACATTGTTGCACTAAACTTCTACTTAAAGACCAAGATACACACACAGAGTATTGAGATAGAGAAGAAGATAGAATGTAAATTACAGACTACATCAGTCATATCAAAATTCCGCCATAGCCTTCCATAACTTCAGCCCCTTGCATCTGCCTTACATAACTGTATATGGTTGTTCAATTGAAAAGCCAAACATCCATTTTTACTTCCTAAGATATGAAAAGTCACCATACATAAGCTAAGGTTCATACATATGCCAAAAATAATCCACCTGAGGTGCTTGCCCTTATACACTTGGCACAACTCAATGGCTTGAGCCTCAGGCTGACCTGGGGCCCACAATCCCTTGATCCACTTAGCCACTAGTAGCTTTGTCTTCAGAACCTCCTGCCTTTTTCATTGCATCCTTCCTTTCTACCTCAAGTTGCATCTCCAACTCTGCAACTTTTTCATTTAGCTCAACATTCTTCGCCGCTCAGACTGCCTGTTCTCCTATAGCTTCAAACGAGGCCTTAAATTTGTCAAGTAGTATTGCTAAATGCTCTTGAAACAATGTAGCCGCCTAGTTCCATAATTCCTTGGTGTAGTCAAAGACTTCCTTTTTCAACAACTCAACTGCCACATCAACTACAAGGACTCCTCCTTGAATCTGAAAGTACCTTGTCCCAATTCCTCCACAATTTGATATGGCCCAAAGTATCTCAAATTCAACTTACCTGGGTGTGGCCCCAACTTTGAGTTGTATTACCCAGTCACCTTTGTGGAATATTTTAAACTTCACTTGCCTTGCCATCTAGGCTTGCCTTCTGTTTTGACTTATCTCCACTGCATAAGCACTCTGAATCTGGTCCTCCTCCAATTTCAACAACTCTCTTTGACAGTGTAAGACTGAATCCTCTGGACTTACCAATGCTTGATTGCTAGCCTTAAGCTTGGAACTGCATATTCCATGGGAACAACAACTTCAATTCCATAAATCAATTTTCTCTAAAACAATCTTTTTCAAGATCCTTACCAACACCTTGTTGATATTCTCTACTTGCCCATTTGCTTGCGGATGGTATGGAGTTGATTTCTTATGCAAAATCATATGCTTTTTTGTCAATTCTTCAATGACTGAATTCAAAAAATGCACCCCTTGATCCAACATTAGCTCAATTGGACATTCGAATCTTGTCATGATATGCTTGTACAAAAATTTGGCTACACTTGCCGCTTTGTTGTCCCTCAAAGGTAGTGCTTCCACCCACTTTGTGGCATAATTTGTTGCAACCAAAATATACATTGCTCCTATTCTACTAGCTTTTGGCTTAATTGGACCAACAAAATCCAATCTTCACTTTTGAAATGGCTTAGATGGCAACACAAAGTGATCCTACATCCTATCCATCCGAGTGGGTTGTCCAATCTTCTGGCATTGCAAACATTCCCTGGAAAAATGATGTGCATCCTTGAGCAACAATGGCCACCACAAACATGCTTGCATAATCTTTCTACCTGTAATCTCTCCAGAAAAATGTCCTCTAGCTGTCCCGTAATGAGCTTCTTGCAAAACTGCCTTTTGCTCCTTGTCTAGAACACATCTCCTAATAATATGATCTGCTCCTTTTCTGTACAATGCTCCAACAATTATCAAGAATGGCCTACTCCGCAAGTCAAATTTCTTCTTTGGATTTGTTGTCATATTAGAGGGCAACACTCCATTTGTGAAGAATTGCAACATTTGGTCATACTAGTTGTCAAAAGCCTCTCCTTCCACTCGAAAGAGTTCTGCATCTGGCAATAGATTTGACACCCTAGGTGACTCCTGCACATGCTCCAACCTACTAAGATAATCTGCCATAGCATGTCTATTCCCAGGTGTATGCAATAGGGTATAGTCAAACCCTTGCAATAAAAGCATCCATCTTGCAAGTCTTCCTTCCAGCTTTGGCTTCTTCACCAAGAAAATGAGTGCTTGATGATCAACATGAGTGACCACTTGATTTACCAATAAATAATGTCCGAACTTTTCCAATGAAAAAATCATCCCTAAAGCTTCTCGCTCTGTAATTGTATAATTCCTCTTAGCCGATTTCAACATTCTACTAGCATGATACACCGGTTTGAGCCAACCCCGTATCTTGTCTTGCATCAAAACTACTCCGACTGCCATATCTGATGCATCTACAAACACATGAAAGGGTAACTACCAATTTGGTGGTTGGATAATAGGGAAAACTACTAACATTTTCTTCAAAATCTAAAATGCCTTCTCCTGAGCATCCCCCCAAACAAACTCAACATCTTTCTTTGATAAATGAGTCAAGGGAGCACTAACATTTGTCAAATACTGCAAAAACCGATTATACCATTTAATATGTCCCATGAACCTTGAAATAGCCTTCAAATTTTCAGGTGCTATTGCCTTTTGAATTGCATTAATTTTGTCTGAATCAATTGACATTCTTTCCTTAGAAATAATGTGTCCTAATAACTTTCCTCTTTTCATTGCAATTGCACACTTGTAAGGGTTCAAGGACATTCTAAATAATGTGCATCTCTCCAGACATTTTCTAAGATACTCCAAATGTTTAGCCTTCTCTCCAAACACTGAGAAGCCATCCATAAAAATCCACATGAATTCTGTCAAGCATGGTTCAAATGTCTTAAAAACTGCTTTTGAAAATGATGGAGGTCCATTCTTCAGACCAAAGCTCATTATTATGTATGCAAATGCTCCCCAATCTATAATGAATGCAGTCTTTGCAACATCCTCCTCAACCATCCAGATCTGATTATACCCTGCAATCCATCAAGTAAGCTATACATCTCGTGTCCTGCTACATCATCCAAAATTGAATCCACAAATGGTAATAGGAATGGGCCTGCAATTGTTGTTGCATTCAACTTTCTATAATCCACACATACACGGATTTTTCTTGACTTCTTTGGCACCATAACTATCGGTGATAACCATTCCGCTTGATCAATTGGCTTAATGAACCCTACTTGCAAAAGCTTATCCAACTCCTCCTTTACCGACTTTGCATAGTTTGGATTCATTCTATATCCCTGTTGAATTACTCGAATTGCATCCTCTTTCAAATTTATCTTATGTTTATACACCTTCGGATCCATGCCTTTTAGGTCACAATAATCCCAAGAAAATACATCAATAAACTCTTGTAACAGCTTCTTAAGATTTTCCTTGAATCTTTCATCCAAATTGATACTGACCTTGACAAGTGTTGGACTAACTTCTGATCCCAAATTCAAATCCTACAAGTTGTCTTCCTTCACACGTGAAATTTTTTCCATCAACTTACCATACATAAATTTTGCCCTGGTAATTGCCTCCTTTGGTGCAACCTCCCCATCAGAGTATTCAACATCCCCCTTCTTCATAGTCGTGTGATTGACCTATGACGCCTTAATCGGATTCTGATCTTCACTTGCTTCTTCTGACAAATCAGTTGTCCTCTTAAAGTCCTCTTGACCAGCATACTTTTCAACAATTCTTTCTACATCTACTTCAAACACCGATACAACAGTAGGATTGGCTTCCAAAAAACATGCTTCTTCATCATCTTCGACCTCTTCAACTAAATTGATGGTCTGAGCCATCATTGTCTTCAATGACATTGACAACTTCTTCTTTGAGCTCATCGGAATTCTTACCAAATTCTTTCCTTTCTTCAGAATCACTTCATTCTTCTCCCAATCTTGCTTGAGCCTTGTTGTCTTAAACCATGGCCTTCCTAATAGCATTGAAAAGCCCATGTATTTTAAGAGTTTGTCTTCTCAACATCCCAATTGGCTGCACTCTCCATTGATTTGCCATCCTTACCCCTGAAATGGTGCAGGCTCCAGCTTCCCACCTGCCATCTTCAAATATTCATCTTCTAACAAAATGTTCACTCCAAATCTACCATCTAACAACTCCATCTAACAAAACATCTGAGAATATACTCCCATCAAACTCAAGCTTAACAATTAGTATAGTAAAATCAACATCATCAGGATTGATATGATAACTTCCAAAATTCTCCTTTAATGCATTCTGAATATCTAGAAATTTTTTCATCCTTGTGCCAGAATAAAATTTGTCCCTGCAAATTGGAACCAATGGGAGTAACTGATCCAATGTAAAATGCATAGGAGTATTCAAAAATTCTTCAAGATGACAATTCAAAATTCTCATCCTTCTTAAACTGCTTCTGCTTTCACCTTAAAGTCATCTCTTCTTGTCCTGACTTCTCAATCTCCTCAGCAGCCTCATCTCTTACCTCTTTCTACTCCTCCCAATCCAAAGGTGATTTAAGCCTTGCTTTAGCACGTGTGACCACCAATGCATCCGGATTACCTAACTGACAATGAGAACAATCACACTCCGGAAAACAATCTATCGTCACCTGGTTTGTCCCATGATCTTGAGAAACTTCAACATCTATCAAATTACTTTGAGGTGCTTTATCTGCTTCCCCTTACTGCACATGTAGTAGTGTAGGTAATTGTGGCAATTGATCATTTGGTACTTGCTGATTCCACCCTTGTGGATACCAATTTTGTTGTTTCCAATTTGGTGGTTGTTGCCAACTTTGCTATTGTGGCCAACCTTGCTATTGCTAGTTCCAATTTCCTCCACAAGGTCTACAATTCTGAAATTTGCCAAACATCAATCGGTATCCTTGGTTGAAATTTCCTCTAAATGGCCTATTTTGATTAAAAGGTTATTGCCATCCAAAAAATTGTTGTTGTTGTTTTTGCCATCCCTGATTATTAAACATCTTCTGTTGTCCTACAACTTTCGGAAATACTCCGCTTGCCTGTGCCATATTTTGTTGAATCTTTTGTTGAATCCTATCTGGAATTGGTCCTCTAAAATTTGGATTGTACCAACAATTAGTTGTCATGTGACCATCCTCGTCACAAATATCACAATGAATCTTCTTACTTCCCGATTCTTGTTTAACACCCATTTCTTTCAACTTCTTCTCCACCATCTTTTCAATTGAATCTCCCTTTGTCTTGGCTTTGGACTTCTTTTTAAACTTCTTCTTATGCTTCCTCTTCCTATCCTCTTTTTTTGACTCTGATTCTAAATCCGAATTGGAATTTGAATTTGAATTGCTACTAGTCTCTAAATCGGAATCGGAATCTATATCATCTGAATTTGCATCAGAATCTGAATTGGAATCGTCATCATTGCTGTCATCTGCAGACTTTTTCTTCTTCCCCTTTGTCTTGTTCTTCTTCCTCTTCCAAGAACTCTTCTTAGAAGTACTTGGATTTGACACTCCAAACCTTTGCTCCGCTCTTGTAGTAGTTTCCACCAATGCATCCAATCCTACTCCTACATATACACTTGCAACCACATTCCACAATTCTTTCCACAATCCCTTCATATAATATCCGGTCAACATTTCATTTATAGGCCTCTAAGCAAACTGCTAGCCTCTTCAAATATTGATTGAATTTTAGTGTGTAATCTTCCACAAACATCTTTTTCTGCTTGATCTTCTTAATCTTAGCAAGCACATCATTCAGAGTTTTCTCCTATGTGTAATCTAAAAAATGTCCCATATTGAAATTTTTCAGCCACCACTGCATGGCTTTTCCCTCAAGTGTCACTTGGAATTATTGCATCTTGGCTTGCATGTCATACACTCTGTCAAATCCTATGGCTTGCCACCTTGTCTCAAATTGAGCTACATGGCAATTGGGGTCTTGTTTAGACTTCCTTGAATAGGTCTTGAAATTGATGTGTAAATCCACTCTAGCTGTTGCTACCATATTCCTTAGCATATTAGGGGTCAAATGCCCTACTGAGGATGATGATGATAATACTGGTAACGGAGGTCATGTTGATATGCTTCCTCCAATGTCCAAAGGGTCAAACTCCAACCTCCTTCTAGCTAAAAACACATGCTACAATACAATTCCCCCTACAAAATTTGAATCTAATTGCCTATGATCCTCAGGCTAATCCACCATAGTCTTCCATATCCTCTAACTCTTTTGTATCTAGATCCGACTCATATTTAGAACTGTCGCTTTGCATTCCACTACGTTCACCTCCTGCATGCCCTTCTGCACACATGGTCATTCTCTTGTTGCTGCACCCTTTGCTGCCGCACTACCAACCTTGTGAAATATGAATGAACAGGCTATTGTGAAGTCTCCAGAGCAAAAACCATTCAGCATCTGACTTCTAATAAACTATAACTGCGACTGTAACCACCACCATAACTGCTGCACTCATCCCCCTTTCAGAAGAGAGCAGATTCAACCATGAACACCCATCATAAGCACCGTGATTGCCAGTGTGTATTGGAATGTTTAACCAAGAAATTTTCCTATTCAACCTCCTCTGACAAAATTGTGTGACTTCTACCCTGACAAACATAAGCATTTTTCCTGTTGCACAAAACATAACTTAAATTGCACACACATATTTAACTGAACATTGTTGCACTAAACTTCTACTTAAAGACCAAGATACACACACGGAGTATTTACACAGACAACAAGATAGAATGTAAATTGCAAACTGCATTTGTCATATTAAAATTCCACCATGGCCTTCCACAACTTCTGCCCCTTGCATCTGCCTTGTTTAGTTAGCTACAATGCAGCTTTTGTGTAGAGATGTAGGTTGAGAGAGAGAAGAGATAGAGACACACAATTTGTGGTATTGAAGAGTGTACCTCAATAATGATTTTAGATAGGTATATGTACTATGTACAACATGGCCCCTATGGGCAGACACATGCACTACCCTTTATCCCAACAACCTCCCCTTTAAAGGCAATGTGCCCAAAGGTAGAGAAAAAGAATCAGCTAAGTCTAAGCATGTACAAAGGTGAAGAGACTATAGCTATCATCATTTTTGCCGGCAATGGGCAAACCTCTCTGTTGGAAGACCTTTCATGAGAAGGTCTACAGGGTTATCATCAATGCGCACCTTGACCAGCTCAATGCTCTTGCTATCAAGTACTGTTCTAATGAAATGATACTTCACATGTATATGTTTTGTCTTTGCATGAAAGACAAGGTTTCGTGCTAACATGATAGCACTTTGACTATCACAGTGGAGACTAGAAACCTCAGTAATCCGAAGCTCAACAAACCAAACGTGACAGCCATAAGGCTTCTTTGCATGCCTCAGTGGGGTAGCCACATACTCTACCTCTGTAGTAGACAATGCAACACACTTCTGTAGCCTAGATATCCAAGAGACAGACCCCCCTGTGAAGTTAAACACATACCCTATAGTGGATTTCCTATAGTCTACATGTCTAGCATAGTCTGCATCCGTATAGCCAACGGCAGATGTTTTCAGCTTACCAAAGCAGATGCACAAATCCTTTGTGCCCTTGAGGTATCTCATAATAACTTTCATTGCTGCGCAATGCTTCTTGCCAGGGTTTGCCATGTACCTGCTAACCACTCCCAATGCAAAGGCAATGTCAAGATGTATAGCAACCATAGTATACATCAAACTACCAATGGTTGAAGCATATGAAATCTTGGCCATTTTAGCCTTCTCATCATCAGATGTAGGGCTATCCTATGCACCGAGTTTCACAATGGAGGCAATGGAACTCCGATTGCTTTCCCCCCTCCATATTGAAACGCTGCAAAATCTTGGATACATACTCCTGCTGAGATAGATAGAGTAACCCCTTCAATCTATCTCTGAGCATCCACATCCCAAGAATGTGATTAGCATCACTAAGATCCTTCATGTTAAAGCTACCATGAAGACTTTTCTTCAATGAATCCAAGGCATGAGTATACTTGTTAGCAATCAGCATGTCATCAACATACATAACCAAGATAATTAGGCTGCCATCTGCTGCCTTCCTGGTGTACAAGTAGTGATCAACTTGACTTCTCTAAAAGACTTGAGACTACATGAAAGTATCAAACTTATGATACCATTTCCTTGATGCCTATTTCAGCCCATACAAACTCTGTTTCAGTTTATAGACCATCATCTCTTTGCCTTTAGCAGCAATACCTTTAGGCTGCTGTATATATATGTCCTCATGCAGATCACCATGTAAAAATGTAGTCTTAACATCCATTTGTATGAGCTCCATATCCTCAGCTGTTGCAACTAAGCCCAATATGGTTTTTAGAGTAGTCATCTTGACTACGGGAGAGAAGATATCGTCAAAGTCAATTCTGTGTTCCTACTTGTACTCCTTTGCAACTAACCGTGCTTTGTACTTTGGCGAAGAACCAGAAGTGACCTTCATCTCGTAAACCCACTTGCATAGAAGAGTTTTCTACCCTTTAAGTAGCTGCACCAAGTCCCAAGTACCATTCTTATCAAGTGATTCCATTTTTGACACCATGGCCTTGAACCACCTCTTGTTGTCCTAGTCATTGCTTCCTTGAAGCATGATGGCTCACCATAATCAATAACCATGACATAATCTGCAACACATTGCGCACCAAGAACATACCTATTTGGCTACCTTGAAGGTTGGATTGACCTATGCAGCAAAGGTTCTACATTTGTTGACTATTGGGCCTACAAATCTGCATTTACAAGAAGTTGCTAACTTGAAATATGGGCTTGTAATTCTACATGTACAGGTTGCTGTCCTGAAATACAAGCTTGCAATTTTGCATGTACAAGTTGCTGTCTTGAAATTCTAGCATGCTATCCTGACAGTTCAGGCTATCCTAGCTACATGTTTTCACGCTGAAACTGTGGTGTATCATGGGCAATACCTTGCTGGTCATTTCCAGCACCATTTCTTGCATTTTCAGGAGTATTTGCAGCATGTATATACTACTGTCCACCACTGAGCACAAATGGCTGTCTAAAAGGTACATCCTCCTTGAAAACAACCCTCTTGACTTCCTCAGTCTTCTCGGACCGCTTATGAATGCGATCTTCATGGAAGATGACGCCATTGTTTCATATTATATTTCTTTTCTCGGGATCCCAAAGGTTATACCCCATCTCACCCTCGTTACTATATCCTAGAAATATGCATTTACAAGACTTTAGTTCCAGTTTGTTGCATTCTTCTTTCCGTATGTGCACAAAAGCCTCACAGCCAAACACTCGCAAATGAGCATAAGAAGTTGGCTTACCTGACCACTCTTCTTGAGGGACTCTCCCCCAAAGACCTGTTTAGTGACCTATTAATCAGATGAACGATTGTCATAATAGCCTCTGCCCAAAAGCCATGGGGTAATGCAGCATGATACAACATCGTACAAACTTTATCTTGTATGGTCTGATTCATGCACTCTGCAACTCCATTTTGGGGTGGATTATGAGGGGCAGTGAGCTCTCTCTTTATCCCCTCGCTGTCACAAAATGCGTGAAAGGATTTGGACACATACTCCCCACCATTGTCAAAGTGAAGATACTTAAGTGTCTTATCAGTCTAGTTCTCAATCAATACCAAGAATTTTTGAAACATGTCAAGTGCTTCATCCTTGCTACGAATAGGGTAAACCCATACCTTCAGAGTAGCATCATCAACAAATGTGACAAAATATTTCTTTCCTCTTAGAGATAACCCTGGCATTTGACATACATCAGAATGTACTAACTCTAGAGGCAAAGATTTAAGTGAAAGAGACTTTTTATGAGATGTCTACTCATGCTTACCATAAACACAATGATCACAGTGCTCAAAATCAACATAATGAAGACAAGGCAAGTAACCCAAACAAGAAAGTACTTTCATTCATATTTGACTCTTGTGTCCCAACTAGCCATGCCATAAGAAAACACTTGGTTGCTCGGTCCATGACAACAACATGGTCACGCACACTAGATACATGGAGAGAATACAAAGTATTGCTCTTTGAGCCTCTGGCAATAACCCTAAATCCTCTCCAGATCTTCCATTTCCCATCGCCAAAGGTGGCATGAAATCCATCGTCATCTAGCTGTCCAATACTAATCAAGCTCTTCTTAAGCTGAGGTACATGCCTTAAATTTTGAAGAGTGAAGATAGATCCATGCTGAAACTGCAGTTGCACACTACCAATGCCTGCAATGTCACATGCATAATTGTCCCCAAGATGGACAACACCATATTGACCTCCTATCTAAGTCTGTAAACCACTCACAGTGAGGGGTGACATGAAAAGACACACTTGAATCCAAAATCCAAGTTTGGATGTCATCATCCATATCGGCTATCAAAGTATGTGCACTGAAACATGAAGAGACGAAGAGTACATAATTCCCTCTGTCGCTCTCATGGCTAACTACATTCATAGCTTCGATCTTTACAGTGCTCTTCTTAGCAGACTAACTCTCTTTCTTCTCTTCCTTGCTGTCATCTGTCTTCTTGCCCTTCCCTTTCTCTTTCTTCCATTTATAGCAGTCACATTTGAAGTGATCCTTCTTGCCATAATGATGGCATTCAACATCCTTATTACGTGATTTACTACGTCTCTTGCTATCAGATTTTCCTTTTTACTGTGATTTGCCTCTAGTATGCAAAGCACTAGAAGGCTTACTGCATGCATTCTTATGTCGATTTATTTCTTCCATGAGTAGAGCACTCTCTACATCAGCATACAAAAGCATAGCATTAGAATTGCTCATAGCAGTCCTAAAGGTATCCCAACTCTTTGGCAGAGTGCAAAGTAAAAATGTAGCTTTTAATTCATCATCAATATTGAACTTCAAAGCAGCAAGCTGGCTAAAAATGGAGCTAAACTCACTAAGGTGAGTAGACATTGTAGTATCCTCTTTCATACAGAAATCCATGAGTTTCTTCAGCTAGTAGACTTTGCTTGTAGCACTCTTCTGGGCATACAATTTCTAGTCACTTCCAAATGTCATAAGCAGAATCCAACCCTTCAATGTTAAACAATAAGGCATCAGAAATCGATAGCTCAATGGTTGAGCATGCAAGCTCATTCAGCTCATCCCAGTCATCCTACTCTACATCAGCTAGTTTTGTTCCCTTTACTTTAATAGGCTTCTTTTGCAACAAGATATTATAGCACTGCTTTTGCCAAACTGCAAAGTTGTGTGCTCCTTCAAGCTTCTTGATATGCATAAGATGATTGTCACTGCTGCTAGCCATGATTCACAACCAAATAATTGTATGATAGTAAATGACAGCTAATGCCAAGCAATGGAAGCTCCAAACTCCA
Organism: Lygodium microphyllum; assembly: GCF_053477565.2. Lineage (NCBI taxonomy): Eukaryota > Viridiplantae > Streptophyta > Polypodiopsida > Schizaeales > Lygodiaceae > Lygodium > Lygodium microphyllum. Next base: position 118,390,809 of record NC_141160.1, read on the forward strand.
CTCAGTAGTATGTTAGGAATATCCCCAAGTATGTAGCAGCAAGAAGATACATTAGTTAATTGCCCAAAATGCCTCAAAAGCATTCAATGATAGTAAACATACCAATTTCCTGACAAAAATAGAGTGCAGTCCTAAAATTCCTAACAATACAGGTAGATGTCCTACAATTTAAGAGTGCAGTCCTGAAATTCCTGACAATATAGGTGGCTGTCCTGCAATTCAGGAGTGTAGTCTTGACATTTAGGAAAAGTCTGTCCTGAAAATTAAAAACTAAAATGACCTCTTAGACTAACTGAGATTGATCTCTAAAGATAATGCAAAGTTGCTCAAAACATCACCATAATGTTATTGCATAAAAACATATCAAATTTCTTGACAGTGAGGTATGATATCTTGAACATGCACAAAATTGTTGTGAATGTATAGCAATAGACCTGTAGGTAAAGCTGATCCAAAAATGAGCTTTAATCACTACTCAAATGCATTTCGGAATCAAATCAAACATGTAACATCAACCATAAGCATGAATACTTGGTTTAGAATGCTTGAGACCACAACTTTGTTTAGAGTACTAACTATGACACAAAATAGACCATTAGAAGATAATGTCTTGTTGCATCCATACTTAGATAAGATCCTAACAAAAGACGAACTTCATGTTACTAGTAGAATGAACTCAGGTGATCCCTTGATTGATGTATTGACCTATATCACACAGGTGGGCATTCACCCACAAGACATGTACCGCCATGCTACATTGGAGTATAACCCAAACTTTTACAATTGGCTCTTGAAACACTAGAGCACACCAACAATGTACCAAATGCCCTGATCCCTTAATTCTCCAATCCTAGAAAGAATTCTCATCGTTCCAAGAGGGGAGGGAGTAAGGGGAAAGGTGAAGTAAGGTGAAAGAAAAATATGATTTGAAATACGATTGAACTCTAAAGAGAGGGATGAATTGAATTTTCATTTGGTGAAAATATCTTTACGAAGTTCTTGCTTGGAATATATGGATTGATTGATATGAAATTTTTTCATTCCTTGGCTTATACGTTTCACTATTCAATAATGTTTTCTTCCAACCACTTCACTTTTAAGAAAAATTATCCTTCAAAGAGAACTCATTGTGAGTTGTTGTGTTATGATAGGAATCCAAATGGCAAGGCTCTTGTTTTTCAAGGAATAACTGAACAAATATCACTTAACCATGAAGATACAGGTTTTCAACTTGCTACAATACCAAAGCATACACAACCTAGAAGAACTTGTGGCAACTAAGGACATGGCCAGTTAGATTATCTAGCAATGAAATCTAGCAAAGTACCTCGAGAAGGTCAGCCAACAAATAGGTCATAATAAGTGCACATAATTTCTCAATTCCTTTTATTCCAAGAAGAATAGTATCATTCACCCATTCCAATGAGCCCTCCCATCTCTTTCTCTATAGGGAACCTTGGCAAAGAAGAACCTAACAGAGTTCAACAGGAAGAAGTAGAGCAAGCGGCTAAGAAGAGGGAAGCTAACCACCAAACTCAACAACAAGGAATCTCAAGTGAGAGAATGGTCAAGGAACAAGGGGAGCAAGGCTCAATACCATCTAGTTAGGGAGGAGAGAGGCAAAGAATTATGCTAAGGATTCCCATCAAGAAGACTAGAACCACCAATGAAGAAAGTAGAGACTTACGGAGGGCTAAAGAAGAGTCAAGGAAACTTGAAGATAAATGTAAAAAGAGACAAGAGGAGGAGGAAGAAAGGTTAAGATGAGAGGAGAAGAAGCCAGTGGCCATTGTCATTAGAAGATTAGTAGAACAAACTTATCGATCCCAAGAACTAGCCATGATGAGCCCAACACATGAAGATGTGCCTAGCACAAGTGCTACCACAGAGGCTGAACAAAGACTAGTGATAGAGGGTCAGGAAAAGGTCCTCTATGCATGTAACACCATCAGTCATGGTTGCCACAACCACCCCAACACAAAGAGCCACAGAAGTGGTAGCCAATAAAAGTAACATGATGGCATGGGTGCAATATCTACTAAGCAAAGTGCGTGAGTTGGCATCAATAGCATCAGAAAAGGTACCAATGGTAGGAGCCAAGAGACTCTAGCCAATCGATGCAGAATCAAGCACTTTGCTATGAATTGGTAGTGCACAACATGGAGGAGTATGATGAGCTAGTGAAAGAGCTCCAGAGTTAATGTGATAAAATGAATGAGGAGAGAAAAGTTACACTTGCCAAGCTAGAGGTGGAAAATGAGGCTTACTAGAAAAGTGACAATGCTGAAAGAGGCCTTCAAGACAAGGTGATGAGAATCTGTGGGACTTGTATAAGGAAGAAAGGGAGAGCTACATGGCATTAGAGCAACTATGTGCCTTTAACTCCAAAGAAAACAAACACCTAGAGTTAGAAAACAAGGAGTTGAAATGGCAAAGGGATGAGTTGAGACAAGAGCTTCAAGCCACAAAGATGCAAAGAGATGAAGAGTCTATGAAGAAGATGGTAGAGCTACATAATCAACTCCAAGCAGCACTCCATGAGCATAGCATCCTAAAGGAGTAGGTGGAACACTAAGATTGAAACAAAGAGAAGATGCATGTGAGATGGAAAGAGTAAGCGTAGCTAGTAACCATCCTCTCACAAGAGCAAAACCAAAGTCTTGAACAAATGAAAGAGAAAGATAAAGGATAGGCAGAAAGGAACAATGCTAGAATCAAGGTTTTAGTAGAGCATCTGGCGCTATTAAAAAGTGATTGCATAATAGTTAAAGGAAAAGTGGAAGCAATAGAGACATGGATGCTAGCATAGCAGTAGGCCTTCTTAAACATAGTGCTAAATATCACTCAAGTGGAAGGAGAAGAAATAATTGATGGGCTCAAAAGGAAATTAGAACTCACAAGGAGAGCATTAAGATACAGTTTCCATGAAAATACACCTAGGGCCAAAACTAGCCTAAGTATGAAAGAGCAAAGGCAACATTTGATCAAGGTAGGGTTGTCTAGGCAAGAGCTTGATTTGGTAGGATTTAGGAAACCAGAGCAGTAAGCATAGTCCCCTACTAATAAGGAGCCTATAGAGTCGATCCTTAAAGAAGGGCCTGGTTTTGAGTAGGAGAATGATGAAGAAGAGCAGCTTATTGTGCCAAGTCCACCCCCATAACCGGAGTTGCAAGTGGAAGCACATGATGAAGATCCCACTATCCCAAAGGGAATTGTGGAAAGGAGACAAAGGGAATTGGCAAAGCTATCACAAAGAAAGATTAGTGCCAAGTTTCAACTAGTTCTTGAAGCCCCTATCCCTCAACATGGAGAATGCTTACCGGTCAACTGGGCACAAGAACTAACCCAATGGGAGCAATATGAAAGTTGTTGCAACCCATTAGAATTCATCTTATCCTACCCCCAATCACTTGATCAAGTACTATCACAAGGGTGGCAGAGGATGTGATCAAGCTTTCAATGCAGCTAGGCAAAAGGTAAAAGTGATGGATGAGCCTAGAGTAGTTAAGTGCTATGAATCATAGTTGAAGTGGAGAAGGAACATATGGGATGACAATATGGATGCATGGATAGCTTTTTGCAATGCATTGCCATATGAAAGGGATAATCTGACCTACATATGCCCTACCCAAGGAGATATCGAGTAAATTTTGATCTGAAGGAGCATGGAAGGTACATATTTCCATGAATTTATAATGTTAATGCCACAACCCCTAAGGAGTGCATGACCTACACTAAAAAAAATATTCGCCCATCTATTATGCACTTCCTCAAGGAGTTTTCTTCATGTCCAGATCCGGCATTTATTACCACTTGTAACTATCTACATCTCCTAAGAATCCTTCTTAAGCAAAATCTCATTACAAAGAAAGAGTGACTACCGCCCCTCCTTTTTTATGTAAATACATGCATAGATAGTTGTGACATGGCTAGGTTCATGATGAGAGCTACCCTGTTGCCAGCCTTTTGTATGAACCTACTAGAGGACATGGGTGATAGTCACTTCACGAGGTGTAACCGCCCATCTTTGTCCACTACACCTCTGAACATGAGAGTTAACTTAAAAGGCTATATGCTGAGTCGATCCTTTCTAAGTAAGTCACTTAAATGTCCATGTAGCTCTACCCCCACAGGAGAATAAGATGCAACTTAGTATCATCCCTTATTTTTTTAGAGAGAGAGAGAGAAGAAAAGAAAAGCAGAATTTTCTCATTTGTAATGTATGAGTGCCATGAACATTGCATCTAGGAACCATTAAATCCCTAGGCCCTCCCCACTTTATGCACTTAGGACATATCAAGGGTAGGACATTGTGATAGCCTATCTCCCTAAGTCATGCACAATACCTCCCCCCTGCCATGAATTGGGTCCTCAAGTGTGGGACAACACCTGAGACTTATTACCTATGGTTGATCCATCTCCCAAATCCACCACCACTTGCAAAATGCACTACACAACAAGGTAGACACAGCCCTAGGTAGTACACCTATTCTTCCTTTATAGGTATATTCTATAGTTATACAGCTAGCCAGTAATTCCAGAGGCCCTCTTCCATCAGTCCACATAGCTTTAGCACTATTAATTTTTTATCATATGCCACAAGCTTATCCTACATGACCAATTTCTCAAAAGGCCCAAGTACAATTTCAAAGACCACCCTCGACCTCTCCAATCCACACCATCTAGTGCCATGGGACTGGCATTCAGGTAGGAGGGGGATAATGTTAACCCTTTGAACGAGACATAAGGTGCAAAGAAGGCTTAAGAAGAAGTATAAGAAGACAACTTGATGGAAAAAGAAGACCAAGAAGCACGAGAAAATTTTTAAAATCAAGAACAAGACACACAAGAGATAACACACATTTTAGTCCTTTGTAAAAGAGTGCCAAGCTCCCTCCTATACAAGTTGTAAATGAAAAGGCACGTGTAAAGGAGCCATGAGAATATGAAAGAATAAGAAAAGAGTGGAAAAGAGGACCAAGATCTATGGATAGCCAGTTATGGAAGTGGGTTGGATGCCCAAGGGGAGAAGGGCATGTATAAAAGCCAAAAAAGCTAATGGATAAGCTCATTCTTGGTGTGTGTGCAAACTAGCTCTCTTCTTGTTCTTGCTCTTGCTTCCTTCTTATGCATGAGAGAGGGAGAGAGGTAAAGAGTGAGTGTGAGAGAGTGAGGGACCATAGAGAAGCTCTTCTTCTCCTCTTCTCCTTCTTTTCTTCTCTTTTCTTGCACATCCAGCTATGGAAGTTGGAGCTTAGAGCATGGAGATGGAGCTTGTTTGAGCTAGCATCTTGAATCATAGAGCCATCAAAGGATTTGAGGAAGAGGACTACAATGATCAAATTCAATGGTAAGCTCACTACATCTTTGTGTGAGAACATGCACAACTATGTGAGAGGTAGCCATTGCTACTCACTTGAAACACTTGACTTGATAAGCGGTCTATAGGGTCCTGGTAGTTGCTAGTGATAGCGATGACAATTTGCCTCAATCACAACATTCTCCTTGTGGAGACCAATGTTTGACAAAACCCTCTCAATAGCCCTAATAGCACTATTCCTGGCCTTTTGGGGTTGTAATTTCCATGCAAATCCAATGTACAAATGCACAATTTTCTCAACTATTCTACACAAGGCATGCAATGTGCACATGTGGATATTTGTTAAGGGGATATCTAGAATGGCTTGAAAGTTTGAATCTTTGGTGTGTCTATCGGGCACCTTGTTCCAACAAGCAGATTTGCACTCCTTGACCATGGCTATGCAATAAATGCAAGGACTCTTAGTACTGGCAACTTTTGACACATTATACTTGCAGTTTAGTGTCTTTAAATTTGCGGTCATGTGCCACTTCACTTTATATTGTCCAAACCCTTCAACACTTAGTTCCTCCCTTGATTATTGGGCACTTATTACCTCATGTATAGAAGTTCATTGAAACACCCAGTCCAACATGTGAAAATCTTTTGTGTCAACCTGAAATGCTCACAACCACCCACTAGATGTCTTGCTCTAATTACACACTAAAGTGAACTAAGCCCTCCAAGCCTTCACTCCCCTTGGGGCATGGCTAAAGAACCTTGTTCATCAAGGTAATAGAAACTCTCTCCATTTTCTTGCCCTTCACAATCTTAGTTTCATCTAGCTTGATAACAAAAATGGCAATGCCGTTTGCTTTTGTGTTCTCTAGCATGTAAAACATGATCAATGCTCATTGCAACGTCTTCAGGTCAAAGAATATGTTTTTACAATTGTCATAGTTTAACACTCTTTTTTTTCTGATGCTGCATCTTGTTTGTTGAACTGAAGATGGCTTTGGAAGCAAAGACCCCTTGATTTTTTTCTTCTTCAATGTCTCTTTTATAACTTTGAAGAGCTGGGTGTATCTTTGTCTACTACTCTCCACTCTATCCAGGGTGCTTTGGATGTCCTCTTTGTCTAGGCAACACCCTTGCAAAAACTTTTCAATGCACTACTCCTTAGCCTTCTTAAACCTCTTCTTGGTCAACATGCTTCTTACAACTTTGGGAGAAATGATGTTGCTGTAAGCTTTTGATGCTTTCTCCACATTCCTCGTTGCTTTGTTTGGATGGAGAGTGGCCATGTCGATTATACAACAATAACATCAAAGCAAGGAATAATACAAGTAGTTCATGGCCAATGACCAACTGTTACTGTATTGCTGCCATTCTTCTCCTACAACCTTCGCTTTCCAAGCTTGAGACTCTTAATATTCTTCAAACTTCTCTACCTCTCACGCCTCTTGAGATTTATTTCCTTCCGCCTTGCTACACGTTGCTAGGTTTCAAGCCTCTTTATTTATTCTTGGCTCTTCTCCGATTGTTTCATTATTATAGCTCTTTCTTGAAGTAACCACTAGTTCTGCCGCTTTAATATGTTTGAATGTCCTACTAAATTATGTGTGTAAGCTAGAAGCCCTTGCTTGCCATCCCCAAAAAACCTCAACAGCAATGAGAAACATGATGAGAATGGAGGAGTGCTTCTCATTGTGAGATCCATAGAATACAACCTGCCCTCAGTCCATAGATCGATATTCTTTCCACAATTTGATCTCATTGCCTCCTGCACACTTAGTGCATTGATAAATACCTGGTTTCTCTTGTGAATGGGTTCATACTCTTCTTCTTGATCAATATGGATATGGTATATTAGAGATTTATGATTAGCCATATTTGTAATCGAGTTATAGGCCATGATCCATGCTCACAAAAATGTTGATGTGGTTTAGAGTCCCTAAAAACAAAGTCTTGAAAATGGAGAGTGAATATTTTGAGAGAGTCATTGAGGGGTAGCTTTTATGCAATAGCGAGGCATTGAAGGTAGCGCATGCGATGTCTTCAAATTTTATCATCAATGAATGATACACAACAAAAGTACCATTGAAGGTGGTGCATGTGACATCTTTGAATTTCATAATCAATGAATGATACACAACAAGAGCACCCTGAAAAAGAATAATTTGGTGGCACAAATCACATGCCTTTAGTGAATTGTGTGTAGAATAAACCAATTTTTTGTAGAATAAACCAACTTTTTGTCACTCGATGATTGTGTCTTTGGTGAAGCTCAACCCACGCACCATCCATTGTTCTATGACTCCATTTACTAGAAGGGTTTTTTTTGGAAGAAATGGAAGGATGGAAATATTTAAACTTAAGGATTGAAGTACCACAACCTTCTACTAATGGCCGTTGCAATTGATTGTGGATATGACGAGGCTAAGAGGGAGGGGTCGAGGTCAAGACTCTGCATATCTTCTCTCTCTCTCTCTCTCTCTCCCTCTCTCTCTCCCTCTCTCTCTTTGGAAAATGGAGAATTTCAGCTATGGTGCATCCCAAGGTGCGATGACTCTAAGCTAATGCACTCCATGGATGATGGTCCAAGCACCAACATGATGCTGCAAAGAATCAGAGAAAGGGATCATGGCACTGTTGCAAGGTCACCAAAAACAAAGTTAGGGGAGGACATTTTCTCAGTTGTGGCATGGTGATGGCATAAGCAAACTCAAGGTCTCCCAGTAGGTGAGCAAATGGATCTACTCTAGCTACTACTGTTGGCACAAACAACCTCCCAGCTCAACAAAGGAAGTGCATTAGGAGAGTATACCTCTAACATATTTGGTTAGATAGAAATGATTTGGTCTTTTCATGACATCGCAAACCCCTTTGCCATCTAATATTTGATTTTACTTCATAGGGATTGTACCCATTTTTAGTTTTGCCTTTTGGTTCTTTTTCACAAACTTGGAGGGGGTTTTGTATCTCTTTTTATGCCTTTGAAGAAACCCATGTAACATGTTACAACATTACAAGACATGTCACGAACAAGGATCACGTAGCCAAAAGGAAGTCTCAAGGATGAAGGAATTCCTCTAAAAAATGAAGGAGGTCCTCTCAAGGATCAAGGAGGCTCTCTCAAAGATGAAGGATGCTCTCTCAAGGATGAGGGAGAACCTTTGAGGGCTCTTGCAAGGAAAGTGCTAAGCACAATGTAATTCATTTTATAAGAGCATCAGGCTCCCTCCTGTGCAAGTTGTAAAATCTAAACGGACATGGGTCAAGGTATAAGGCAACTTGAAGGAAATGAAGAAAGAGGACCTTGGCAAGATGCTCGATCATGTAAAAAAAGGGGATGGGTGCCCAAGGGATTTAGTGTTTTGTATATAAACTCAAAAAGTGAATGAGAAGCTCATTCTTTGATGTGTGGAAAAAGTGGTGTCTTCTTCTTCTCTTCTCTTCTCCTTCTTGCTTGCTTGTGTGTGCTTGATAGACGGAGTGAGGGAGTGAGTGTGTGAGGGTGAGGGATCTTGGAGAAGAAGCTCTCCATCATCTCCTCTCTTCTTCTTCTTCTTCTTCTTCTTCTTCTTCTTCTTCTTCTTCTTCTTCTTCTTCTTTTCTTTTCTTTTCTTCTCTTCTCTTCTCTTCTCTTCTCTTCTCTTATCTTCTCTTGCATGGGACTATGGGAGATGGAGCTTGAAGATGAAGACTTGAGGTTGCTTGAGCTTGCATCTCGAATCGTGGAGCTACTGGGTTGCTTGAGAGAGGAGGCTACTTGTTTGGGCATTAAGGTAAGCTCATACACCCTCGTAGGATCAAAGGCATGTCTGCTAGGTGAGAGATAGCCATTTGTGCTTGCTTGAAATGCTTGAAGCAATAATCAGTACATGGGTCTTGGAAGTTGAGCGTGAGCTCCCGCTACATTTTGGTTCCATTGCCATGATCAACGGATTCAAGCTTGAGCAGTTGCATGCCTCAAATCGAGCGTTGAAGTAGGGTTGCATCCCCAAACTAGTGCTTGAGATAGGTAGGAGATTGGGCTTTTTAATCTTCAAAATAAGTAATTATTTTGTGTTTTTGATGATTAGACAAGTAAGAGGAATCATTTCAATACTTGCGTTTTTATTTTTGTTGCATTTAGAGTAGGGTAGGAGCAAGAAATCAAAGCAAAGTGACCTAGGGTTTTTGCTGTGAAATAGGCCAAAACATTGCAAAATCAGGGAAAAATGGGTTTGCACACTATTTCCAAGGCTTGAGCACTAACAAGACATCACTAACAAGGGATTAAGACATAAGGAAGGGGATGGAAGGCTCATTTTCAGTTTTTGCAGCAGAGAGAGAGAGAGAGAGAGAGAGAGAGAGAGAGAGAGAGAGAGAGAGAGAGAGAGAGAGAGAGAGAGAGAGAGAGAGAGAGAGAGAGAGAGAGAGAGAGAGAGAGAGAGAGAGAGAGAGAGAGAGAGAGAGAGAGAGAGAGAGAGAGAGAGAGAGAGAGAGAGTGAGAGTGAGAGACTTGGAACTTAGGGAAAATCGATCGGTTGCCACAGGAGTTTTCCATGCATATCAAGCACATAGAACCCTCACTGTGTATGCATTATTGCACTCTGGAGCTCCTTGCTTGTGGGCGTAGCCAAAATCGTTAACTTGACTTGTCCAATCTAACATTGTCTATGTGATCCTAAAAATCAGACTATCCCTCACTTGTCCGATTTGAACATTCACCCTGTCTAATTGGGATGATCAAACTCATTAGAATCATACTTGGACACTTGGCCCATCAGCCTCTCGGACAAATGAAAATTGGACCTTATCAAAATCAGACGCTTGGTACTTAGACATGCCAGAATGAGATGCTCTGAAACGAACACTTAAAATCGGACGTCCAACTCTGAGGATCGGACATTGTAAAATCGGGACCAAAATTTTGATAAGGGAAATTTACAAACCTAGCACATCCGGGGAAGGCTCTGAAAGCCTTACAGTTAGAATTGACCCTAGAAATCGCAGCAGACGACTAGACATGACTGTGGATAGCGGTCACGTCAGCTTTTGGTCCCTATTAGAGCCATGAGACAGACCCCCATTTGATCATGATCAAGCTGAACAACGTAGCACAGACCCTAGAGACCAAAGAGAGTGGTTGGTAAAACTGAGTATACAGCCTTATTTGGTCAAGAGCTTAGACCGGAGTGCGGAAGTTGCAATCGTTATCTTGTGTATGCACTCACATTGTTTTCAATGCTTGAAGTGCAGTTGGAAAAACTAAAAGGCTGATTTAGCATAGTGCACATAAAAGAGCACCACACACATACTGAGAAAATGTAAATTGAGGATTGACTGCCAATAAAAAGGAACAAGCTCAGAATTAACAAATAGAACGAACCCACCAATAGGAGGCACCACTCAAACCTAGACAAGGGATCAAGCAACCCTAATCGGTAGGGCCAAGTGACAGACACAACAGGAAGTCCAGGCGCATCGAGGGAGCAACACCATTGGGAGTGCAAAGCTGCCTAGCTTGATCAACCTCAATGACAACTTGGTGGAGCAAGAAACCACAGACATGGTAGAACCTAGTGTAAACCGTGAAAATGAGGAGCTCAACCTAAGAGTTTTTTCAATCGAAATCCAGCGGATGGTGGATGCATACGATGCACAAACCATGGTAGACCACCATGGCATGCCATCAAAAGACATCATAGCGGACCATGAAGAGGAACAAAAATTGGCATAGAAAGTCTTGCAAGGCATAACAGCATACAACCAGCAGATAGCAGGATAGGAGATTGCGGCAGGACATAGAAATGCAAGAGGTCTAGCACGTGCTAGCCCTAGCAAATAGAAATGCGAGAGGTCCAGCATGTGCTAGCCCTAGCAAATAGAAATTGAACACGACCAAATGCAAAGAGGGAGAGAGCACTAGAGTCAGACTTAATGCTAAGAGAGCTTCTCATGAAGCAACTGATAGATAACACTTTGGCAGAGCAAACCGCTGTAGGACTATCAACATTATTGTTGGGAGGATTAGGAGTTAACCAGGGCCCCAAGAGCTAATCAAGAATCCTTATAGTTGCAAAATAACTAGACAAGTACCAGTCAAGCAATGACCTGTATAGTTTTGTAGAGTAGTTCGAGTAGGTCTTTGAGGCTAACAGCCTCACGCATCTTGCTCAGCGCTCGCAAGCTTTTGAACTTTGCCTAGGAGATAAATGAAGTATGTGGTACACTAGTTTAGACAATGATGAATGCAATGACTTTAACACCTTGAAGAGTCTCTTCATCAAGAGGTTCTCTGAGGTGGGTTAGATTGATGAATGTCAAGCAGAAGGACGAGGATATTTGAGACTACATCACCCATGTGCGGAGTCTTTTCAAGAGAATCCTAACTGCAGAGAGACCTAGCGAACGAGTGGTCTCCACTGTGTTCATAAGTGGAATCTGAAGTGAAGAGCTTTACAAAGCCTTGGTGAGCAACTCAATCCTGCAAAAGAACATGCTAGGTAGGGTCTTTGAAGAAGCCATATGAGTGGATGATCTACTCAAAGAGAGGAGCTCAAGACCCACAACCTGATACATCATTGTCCCTGGAACCTTAGAAAGGACTCCCATCGTCGCTAGTATGGATCCAGCTTATGCACCTAGGACAAAGGAAAGAATGTCGATTAGAGCCAGGAGTTGGCAGACGTGAAGCTAGAGTTGCTTAAGCTGCACGAGATGACGAGAAGACCTACACGACAATGCATGTATTGTAGTAAAAACCACCTTCTAGCTGAGTGTTAGGACCTTAGGTCCCGAACTTGCACCAACTGTGGTAGATTCGGCCACACGATGCCATACACTACAAACTATTGTAGAGACTCCCATATTCACAGTCTTACAACTAGCCTTACCTAGGGAATAGGCCTCTGAATCTCTTTAGGAGAGGATCCCCCTTGGCCCTAGAGAACCCCTACAAGCATACCTAGGAGAGAGATCAATCCCACAAGCATACCTAGGCCACCTGGACCCTACATAACCCATCCACCAAGCAACGTGCCAATCCACTACATGGAGGAGCCGAATCATGAGGAGCCTTACGTGAACCCCTACGTCTAGTATGATGAGGAAGGCAATCCAATCCTTATGGACTACTGACCAGTGTTGGTGATGGTGTTAGGAAGGGGGAGAGGAAGAGGCTTAGGATGGCAGATCCAAGAATCGGTTTCTTGTTGGGACTTGTGGTCACCCAGGACGACACATCTCTTCGCGCAGCACTGCACTGATAGGGAGCAAGCTAATCAAGATAAGCATGATCTCAAATGCGCTGAGAGTGTGGAATCACTCACCTTTTTGTTGATTACCCCAGGCAAAAGCCATCCTCTAGCTCAGCACTTGTGCCATTAGTACCACTATGCATGATAGCCATGACGAACTCTACTAATCGACCAACACCAATGCACCTACCTCAAATGCCTGCAATGCTAGAACCCCCTACAAATGTAAGAGTAGCCACCATCACCAAGATTGAGGAACAAGGTGAGGAAGTGGTGGCACTTGCCTACCTACACATATCAGTGATGACCGCCTAGAAGACACACATCTTTGATGCACTCAGTGACGAGGGGACTGACTGTAACATCCTTATGCGCATGATCATTGGACCCTCATTGGTCCTAGCCCCAATTGCAGCACTGACCCGCACCAAACTCAACCCATTTGGAGGATAGTCCTACCCACTGCTAGGAAACAGCAAAATAGCAGTCTCTATTGAGATTGAAAGCCTACCCATGATCTTCTATATGATGCCTAATACCAAGGCCACTCGTATAAGGAATCGCTTCTAGGATGCACATTTAAGAAACAAGTACACTGCAATGTCAACTATTGTTGGAAAACATAGATCTAGAGCATGACAAAAGCTATGGAGGTTGGAAGATAGAGACCAAACTCATGGTGACATAGTCAAAGAAGAGACAATTGTTACACAAGTGAATTAGGTTCCAAGATTGAGACATGGACTCATAAAGACATTCTTATGTATTAGACAAACAATGACAATGACACTAACTGAAAGAGGAAAGCATCATGATATTGTATTCATTACATATGAAGGTGACAATCAAGTACAATGCTTTATAGAAGCTGGATGGTAGCAGTTTCCCTTTCTGTGCCTATGGGATTTAGTTTGCCTACATGTCCTAACCCCAGAATTGTGTTAACCCCAACACGAAGAAAGCAAAAGGAAATAAAAAAGATGCAAGGCAAAGGCGGAAAAAAGGTAGCCCGACTGAAGAAAGAATGGGAGAAAAGGCCAAAAGCGCAAGGGCAACCTTAAAAGTCCAAGGCAAATGCAAAAGGGGAAAAGCGCATTTTAAAATAAAAAGGCGCACCCTGAAATCTTGTAAAAGAGCACCGAGCTCTCACCCGTGCAATTTGTAAATGTAGACAGGAGGTGGAAAGGAATCTAGGAAGATAGAAGGATAATGGAAAAAAGGGCCTAGGCTATGGCCGGCCATGTAAAAAAAGAGGAAAAGGGGATGACCGCCCAAAAGGGATTTAGGGTTTTGTATATAAAGTTGAAAAGTGAATGAGAAGCTCATTCTTGTGTGTGGCCAAAAGTAGCTCTCCTCTTCTTCTTCTTCTTCTTGTTCTTGCTTGCTTGAGCTTGTGCTTGAGAGAGGGAGTGTGAGAGTGTGAGGGAGTGAGTGTGTGAGGGTGAGAGACCGTGGGGTGGAGAAGCTCTCCATCTTCTCCTCTCTTCTTCTCTTCTCTTCTCTTCTCTTGTCTTGCTCGCAGCAATGGAGCTTGGAGCTTGGAGCTTGAGGATGGAGCTTGCTTGAAGCTTGCACTTGGATCGTGGAGCCACTGGAGTGCGTGGGAGAGGAGGTAACTCGAACAGCATGGAGGTAAGCTCACTACACCCGTAGATATGGATGGCGCGTCGGTTATGTGAGAGGTAGCCATTAGTGCTCGGCTTGGAACGCTTGAAACAATAAGCGGTCCGTGGGTCTTGGCGGTTGAGTGAAAGCTCCCACATTTTGGTTCCGTTGCCGGGACAACAGATTCAAGCCTTGAGCGCTTGTGCGCTTCGAATCGAGCATTGGAGTAGGGTTTTCCCCGAACCGGTGCTTGAGGTAGATAGGTAGGAAGCGAGGGAGTTTGAAGAGGTATTTGATCTCCTTAGCAAGTAGGTTTTTGGTTTTTTGGATTTGGAAAAGCATGTTGGAGTAGTGTAGGGATTGCTTTGTGATTTGTATGCGTTTAGGATAGGAAAAAACAAAGAAAAAGAAGAAAACAGTAGGGTTTTCTGTTGCTGTATAGCAAGCTAAAATAGGGAAATAGGGGCACAGATCCTTGGAGTGCCATTCGATTAGAGCACCACAGTGGTTCCAGGCATGTCTGGCATTTCCTTGTAGTGTCTTGCACCTATCTGGAAGGCGCTGGACGATTCAGTGTAGTAGATGTCAGTCTAGAGGCATCGCATGCAACTCACGGGCCGTCGGCCGCGTAGTCGGACCAGGCCGTCTGAGTCCCAGAATCGAACTAGTCCATACTCGGACACTCGGACTCAGACCAGTCCATAATCGGATGCTCGGACAACCGTCCGATCGGACCACTCGGACCAACCCGTCCAATTTTGGAAATCGGACCACTCGGACTCGGATGCTCCAATCGGACCAACCCCGTCTGACTCGGACACTCGAACACTCGGACAACCCAGAATCGGACCAGTCAGAATCAGACCAATCTGAAATCGAACCAGCCAGAATCGGACCCACCCCTGTCCGAATCGTAGAATCGGACTAATCTAGAATTGGACCAGTCCAGAATAGGACCACCCTGTCCGATCTGATTCCCAGAATCGGACCACTCCGAAAATCGGACTACTTTTTCGATCCGACTCCCAGAATCGGACGTGACCAAAATCGGACCACTGGGCCTATCGGACCAACCCAAAATCGGACATCCGATTCTGATAATCGAATCGGACAAAAAACTGTCAAAATCGGACAGGTGTCTAGAACACAAAATTTAACACATTTGAACCCCGAGATTGACCCGAAAGGCTATGTAGAGCTAAAGGCACATCACAGATCCGTCACCGGGCTAAAATTTAGAGCACGTAGTTCAAAATTTGGCTATAAACGGTCCTCCAAATTGCGCATGGTGTTTACTGTAACAGCCCCCTCCACACCTCCCCCAAGTAGGTTGGAGACAAAACGCGCGCCGTGACAGGTCCTCCAAATTAGACCCTAGTGTAGTAATGGCTCTACACGAGCATGGGTCCTCACTTGTAAAAGAGCAACCAAAAGCCCATACCCGAACAAAGAGAAACAAAGACCCTAGAACCTCAACGGGCCAATCTAGCCATCCAGGGCAAAAAGGCCACACCACAAGAACACATGTACGTTGTGTTCAAACTGCATCTAGTTGAAATAGAATGCAACATCATCAAGCTATCAATGCGAGGATGACTAGACATGACACTCTTGACAAGAGATGTGCCTTGAATAGCACTGCACTGACAATCCAAGACATCAGTGGAGAATCCACATCTGGTCGTGCAGTTGAGAACTCAAGGGCATCTGTTAGAAGGCTTAAATTTACACGCCAGGATCCGGAAGATGAAGACATAGTACCACCTGCTTATCTTAGTGTCAAACTCACCGCGAAAAGAGAGCATACTATCGATGCTCTGACTGATGAAGGAGCAGATTTTAACATCTTGACCTATGAATCATGGACCCTACTAGGCCAACCAGAGCTCACACCGACTAGTGCAACTCTTAGCCCCTATAGGGGACACCCACAAGCACCCATAGGGAAGTGAAAAATCCTTGCGACAATTGAAACAGAAAGCTTGCCTATCCTATTTCATGTTCCTCCAAATAGTGCTAGCTGCGGGAAAGAAACCCTCCTAGGAAGACCCTTCAAAAGGGCGACCAAGTGTGAGGCCGACTATGTAGCACAGAGGATACACCTGACACTACCGGGTGTGAGGATAGTCACAATCTTTAGCAAGGGTGACCTCATCAAACCTCGAGGGAAAGGCAAGGAAGGTGCTGATGTAATAGTCAAGCCTACTAACGAGAGCAAGGACTTGTTGGAAAAACTGATACAAGCACAGGTCGAACAACGAGAACCAGTGAGTGAGGCCAGGCCTGAAACAAGAAGGTCAAGAGACAATGCTAAGGACGGGCTTTGGACTTACAAATATCATAGAAGACCCCAAAAGAAGCCCAAGCCTTATAAACGCAGGCATCGATGGAGGGTCAGCACAACACTGCGACGGATATCCAAAGCGTTGCTACGTGCTCAAGGGTACTACGTAGGTAACCAATGGATTTGGGTACCAAAACCCCTTGCCAAACCGCCCCCATCAGCTGAAGGCCAAAGCGCATCAAAAGAAATGAAGCACAGGAGAAAATCTAAGAGAAACTCTAGGTCTTGAGGCAACAAACCAGACATGATTGTTCAAAAGAAAGAGCCTCAGCCTAGCATGCTAAATAGACAGTTGTCATATGTAGCCATTGAGCATGCAAAAAAATCCTTAGGGCCCAAAGAACCTTTGATTTCCCAAGGGGAGAACAAGCATCATAGGCACAACATTGCTCAAGGCAAGGCTGATCGCTCAACAAAGCAAATGTCACAATCATCTAATAGCCTCGAGCAAATCATTCAACCACTGCCAAGCCCACCTAAGAGTCCTAGATCTCCTACATTCTCTTCTTCCAAACGGACACAAGAAGCACAACAGCAGTCGTCAAGGGCGGCTGCTCAATCCCAATCTCCATCTCCATCTAAGCTTCCAAATGTCCAAGAGGTGGGACATGACGCCATCTGTAATTCTCGGCCCAAGGATATGCCTATGCAACCTAAGGTGACTAGATCAACTCATGCTTGATCTACACAGGTGAATGTTCAAATGGAAACAAAAGACACGACCACTTCTGATTGCCTTAGGGACTTGACACCGCAATCCACCAAGGGTAGCCAGTCCACTAAACTAGCTGCTACTACTTCCAATCAGGGATCACAACAGTCACAGCCCTTGGCCGTGACAATGCCCCTTGTGGAACGTGTCCTTGATAGTTTGACTGTGGAGGAGGTTTCACAACCAACTTCCTCGATAACTCCAGCACTTTCAAAGTGCCTAAAGCCTAGGCTGGAGGAGTTAAGCACAAGGGAGTGGGCTGAAGAGCTAGACTCTCCCAAAAGGGAGACAGTTGTACCCTCACAACCTAGCGAGGCTATTCAGCAGGCCACGGCCATGTCCCATAAGAACACACTAGAGAAAGAGAATGCTGAGGCCCAACCAAGCATATCAATGGTTGACCTAGTCCAGGGTCCTGAGTCATTGAGAGATGCACCTTCACTGACCAAGAAAAAGAGGAGAAAACAACGAAGACAACAACAATCACAGGTGGTTGTGGATCCCAAGGACATTGACACCAAGAGCGCTGGAGAGCTGGGGAATAAAGCATCAAGTCCACCCACCAGTGAGCCCACTGATGCCTCTCC
Organism: Lygodium microphyllum; assembly: GCF_053477565.2. NCBI lineage: Eukaryota > Viridiplantae > Streptophyta > Polypodiopsida > Schizaeales > Lygodiaceae > Lygodium > Lygodium microphyllum. The sequence goes on from NC_141160.1 coordinate 118,408,603, forward strand.
TAATAGCAGTGAAACCTCAGACACATCCGTGTGTTCTGAAAAATCAAAGTAGCTGTTACCATCAATAGTTGCTTGCAACACTCAATCCACCGACAATGGAACTTGCATTGACCAATCAAGAGTGGATACAACGTCGTCACAACAGGGTGACAAATCTATACCAGTCACATCCGAGAAGAACCATGACAAAATAGCAGCAAAACCTCAGGAGAAACATGAGAACCCCAAGAGCATAAGAAATCCTAGCATTGACCAATCTTGCTCATCTAGGCCTGAGCCCCCAACCATGCTAAAGCCTAAGGGAACTCTTAGAACTTTGCATGAGATAGCAACCGAGCAAGCCCCCGTTGAACATAGAAGTGTCACAGAATGCTTAACTGAGTTGGATGCTAAGCTCAAAGTGGTCACAGGTGTCTACGTCCTTGCAGACATGGGCACAATCCCCAAGGAGAAACTTGGAGATTACTTGCCCTTTCCTCTATCCTGGGAAGAGCAAGAACATCTTAACGAGCACTACGATAGGCTCTTGCATGAATGCATGCGACTCATCTCTGACGAGGCTAACGAACTGCGCTTAACCGTCACGTTCAATGAAGTGCTTTTCCGACCGAATCTTGTAGACATAGAGCAACTAAAGCGACTGTCAGCAGGCCAGAGTCAATTTGAGCAGCGTTAGTGTGAAAGCCGCGTTGTAATGGCCGAACTAGGGGCTCAGATCGTGACAGTCTTTGAGGAGCGATTGGCCAAATGGCGATCCCAAAGGGACCCAACCTATGTGGCACCAACTTCCCTTCGAGTGCTGACTACCATTCGGGGTATGAACTTAGCTGGAATTGGCCAAGAGAACGCTCTGTTTGATAAGGTTCTCACTGAGGAGTTACATATTGCCAGTAGACTCGGACAAGGTTCCATGCTACTCGATGTGGCAAAATATCTATCGGTATTGAGTAAGCTGCCACGAATACTAGATGTGTGTGCCACGCTCCAGTACAATCCCAAGTTCTACAATTGGTTTCTATCCTCGTGAGGTGACATGGATTCGTATATGTATAGAGGTATATATAAACAATGATTTTTGTATCACCCTATATAGATACTATCAACACACACAATCAATGATAGTCAAGCGTAGGGAGAAGAGTTGGGTTTGACAGGCTAAGCTCCTCAAGTCCTCCAAGTGAAGGGCATGCAACCCTCATTACCACCATAGGAAGCCTTGAGCAATGACTCTGATGGTGTAGATGGGGTACCGTCCCTTTCTATACACCTTCCCCCTTTCTGGTCTATCCTTCCGAGGAGGAGCCCTGGCTAAATCCATGACCGCCAGCCGACATAACTCAGCGTGAACCAAGATCGGCTAATTGTAGGAGGCTAAATATACATCAAGGGGGCCATCCCTCTACAACAAGCACTACATGCCCTACCCCTTTCCTTCTCATCATATGCGCTTGATAACCTGCATTATAATCCCTTACATATGAATGGTCTTATCATGTAACAAATCCGAATCCTTGATTCGCATCTTATAGGCCCACTGCAAGGAAAACATGGAGAATCAAGGGCAGCTAGCTTGCAAGGACACTCTTTGTAGCCGACGAGAACATGCAGCGCACGCCCCTCCGCCGGTGTGCTATGTGCCCACTCTTAAAAGGTACGCCAAGAAATGTGGCCCCAAGCGACACCTCCCTAGACAAAGGCCAAAGAATCCGCAGGCCACAGGAGCGAACGCTCAGGGAGGCACACAAAATGTGGCAACGCCAGTTGCACAGACCCCCAACACACGCTCGGGCACCAGGTGCTCACGAAGTGACAAGGCAACCAAGGATAGGGCAGAATTTAATGAATTGTTTAAAGACATTCTGGAGATGGTAGCGGCCCGAGACTATACCATTCATGTCCCGGCCGACATGTTCCCTGCACAGCCTCACGGGAGCCCCGGACTAGCACCACCCCAGTCGCCTAGCCAACCGGACTCACCCTGCCTCGTACCTATCAACTAAACCCCTATGATGTACAAGTAGCTCGACAAGTCAGCATGCCAGAACATTTTGTTTTTTTTATGAGTAAAGGGCCCGTTATCTCTCGTTAATGTATGTGACCTTAACAAGCAATGAAATAGGCATCCCAATAAACATCATAGCATTCTGAAAAATTATGTCTTAACATGATTGCATTGGTCCAATGTACTTAACGCAAGCAAGCATATGCTCTCACAAAGTGACAAGTTGATGCAGAATGACACAGGTCAATATCTAGAGGCGTTTAATATCCAAGTCACCACAAGACCACCAGCCCCACAAAGAACCATTATGGAGGAAGTGACAGGAATACCAAGAAACAAAAGCCATGGCGGAAACACCTCTGGATGAGAACCCAAGGACACCTCTGCAGAAAAAACACATATTGCAACTGAACATGGCCAAAGCATACCCATCGATTACCTCCTCCTTCTTGGCCAAACTCTATGTTTGGGCAGGAGCCAATCTCTCAACAAGGGCGAATGTCTCTTCATCATCCAGGATTCAATTCGCAAGATGCTCTGCCCTTGTCCATGCACAGCTCACTCCAAGTGCTATCTCAATTGTTCAATGTCTCACATGTTACAAAGAGGTTTGCAAAATCTCAAGTGTATCTCTTCATCTCAACAACAGTTCCTCTAGCATCAAGGCTGGTGACACAATCATCTCTGTAATATCAATTCTTCATAGCCTTTGAATCCCAACATTTCTCAATCCAAATGAAAGGCTAACAGCCTCAATGTATGGCATTGATTGTATTCACTTTTTCCACCAAAAAAAAGAAAAAAAAGAGAGAAAAGAAAAGAAAAAAAGAAAAAAAAGAAAAAAAAAGATAGAAAGAAAGAAAGAAAGAAAAAGAAAAAGAAAAAGAAAAAGAAAAAGAAAAGAAAAGAAAAGCAAAGCAAAGAAAAAAACAAGAAAGAAATAAAGAAAGAAAGAAAGAAAAAGAAAAAGAAAAAGAAAAAGAAAAACGCACATGATCACAGCACCACACCTAGGGGTCCTCAAATTAGGTACGTCCAGTGGCCTTGGTCAGCTGGCTCCGTCCCTAATCCCCTAGCCTTTTGTACATCCCCCACAATTGTTCAGGGCACATTAAGAGTAGGACATACCTAGGGAGCTCGCCTTGCCTATGGTTAGACCTGTCACCCTGAACCACTTGCACAATTCTTTTGCACTCATCTCAATGCCATTACAATCAACAGTGGTAAGCAAGTCATGAAAGACAATGGAAAAGTACACCATACTTTTCAAGCACAACAAGTAGTCACTAGCTACCAAGAGCTAGACATCAAGCAGCTCAATTATGCTACATGGCCTTGACAAGACCATAATGATGTTTGAAGCAATCTTCAAGTATACTCCCCATCTTCATCACAAAATTTTCCATCAACTTAGACCCTTGCTTCACTGACCCATTGCTATACAAGGAACCAAGCCGACAGTCTTCTAACTAAGTAATATCTAAGTATGCACAAGCACTCACATAATACTTGCACCGAAGTATATACACAGTTTGGGTTCTCAAGTGCAGGACAATACTCTCAGCTTGCTTAGAGTTCGACTTGTCTCCCAAACTAATTGCACTATGTCTTGTGCACAATAGAGAAGACTAGCACTACCCTTAGGGAGAGACCACATGAGAGGTTTTCAATTGCAGGTGTTGAAGACTCCAACAAAAGTGTCGTTCGCTCTTCATCAACACCCAACTCTGAATGCTTATCCCTTACCATCCGACAAGCCCGCAAAGAATTGTCATGTGCAGAATCCCCAACAAACCAACACTTGTGCTGGCCATCAATGCAATCCCCAACACAGAATAGCCCTACCACCAACTCCAACAACCTTCCACCAGCCACCTTGGCCACCAACAGGCCCCCAGGACCTTCTGTCACACCACCACCAACACTCCTCCACGGAAACCACAGGCGTCCTTGTCACCCACATCTTCGGTGCATGCTAAACGCTTGCTACCTACGATGGTAAGTGCCATGGGACTGGCACTCATCTAGGAGGGGGGTAATGTTAACCCCAACACGAAGAAAGCAAAAGGAAATAAAAAAGACGCAGGGCAAAGGCAGAAAAAAGGTAGCCCGACTGAAGAAAGAATAAGAGAAAAGGCCAAAAGCGCAAGGGCAACCTTAAAAGTCCAAGGCAAATGCAAAAGGGGAAAGGCACATTTTAAAATAAAAAGGCGCACCCTGAAATCTTGTAAAAGAATGCCGGGCTCTCACCCATGCAATTTGTAAATGTAGACCGGGCGGTGGAAAGGAAATTAGGAAGATAGAAGGACAATGGGAAAAAGGGCCTAGGCTACAGCCAGCCATGTAAAAAAAGAGGAAAAGGGGATGACCGCCCAAAAGGGATTTAGGGTTTTGTATATAAAGTTGAAAAGTGAATGAGAAGCTCATTCTTGTGTGTGGCCAAAAGTAGCTCTCCTCTTCTTCATCTTCTTCTTGTTCTTGCTTGCTTGAGCTTGTGCTTGAGAGAGGGAGTGTGAGAGTGTGAGGGAGTGAGTGTGTGAGGGTGAGGGACCGTGGGGTGGAGAAGCTCTCCATCTTCTCCTCTCTTCTTCTCTTCTCTTCTCTTCTCTTCTCTTGTCTTGTCTTGCTCGCGGCAATGGAGCTTGGAGCTTGGAGCTTGAGGATGGAGCTTGCTTGAAGCTTGCACTTGGATCGTGGAGCTACCGGAGTGCATGGGAGAGGAGGTAACTCGAACAGCACGGAGGTAAGCTCACTGCACCCGTAGATATGGATGGCGCGTCGGTTATGTGAGAGGTAGCCATTAGTGCTCAGCTTGGAACGCTTGAAACAATAAGTGGTCCGTTGGTCTTGGCGGTTGAGTGAAAGCTCCCACAAATTGCCTCATACAAAGAGGCCATAGTGGGTGTGATTGCAAATATCTCAACACCCCTCCTTAATCACAACTAGAAAGTACAAAGTGTTTAGAGGCTTTAGTGAGAGCAACACCTGCAAAGTATGGGCACACCATAAACATAGCAAAACACCAGAGGCGGTCGTAGAAAAGGCTGAGTGTGGGTACTACAAACATGGTGGACATCCAGAGGTTGTAACAGGGGCCTCACAAAGTGTACAAAGGCTGTAGTACAAAGCTAATTTGCACCTAATCCTTGGTCATGACAATGACAAACAAGAAGATCTTAATGCAAATGCAAAGCAACATTACTCTTGTTGCTCACTTGCAGTACATAGAAGTCTTGTTTGCATCACTTGTAGGTAATGTTGGAGCTGCCTACACCAAAAAGCAATCAATGATCTTATTTGAAGGCCTTGAAGATGCTCTAGACACTCTACTCAGCATGCCAAAGAATGAGATGTCTTTGCTTGAGGGGACATGGACATGAAGATTGAAGATGCAAGAAAAGTGAAGAACAAGTACAAGATCAAAAAGAGCAAGCTGGACTACACCGACAAGAAGACATGCAATGAATTGAAGATCTATGTAAAAAGAAATGTTGAAAACTGCAAGGACCTCACGGTCCTTGACCCAAATTTTTACTGACTTTTTTAGCCTTGTATTGCCTAGCCCAAAATGCGCCTGTGATAAGCTTGTAAAACTCCTCACTTGAGGGACATATCATGTCTGAAGAGGGTATGAGTACATACCCCAGGAAGATTGCAATTGTGCATAAGGCCGAGGCTCTCAGTAATGTACAAGAAATCATGAGGTTTGTGGGGCAGGTTAAGTGGCATAGCAGATACTTAAGGTACCTGTCACATATATTTGAAAAAGATGTTGGTGGTGGCTCCAATTTTGCAACCTCCAATATGGGATTTACCTTTCCATATTTTTGTTGATACATTTGATTTGGCTGTGGGAGCTATTCTTATGCAGGATAAAGTGTTGAGTTGGTACAAAACAATTTATTATGCAAGCAGGAGATTGAGTGCTGCAGAGAAGAACTATTTAGTAATGGAAAGGGAAGCACTTGGAATGGTCTTCCCAATGCAAAAATTCAAATATTATTTAATCAGTGAAAGAGCATATTACAGCATGTCAAGAGACACAAGTAATGACAGTGTGAAAACACACTATGTAAAGACTATGTTTGAGCTGATGTCAAACTTGAATCTTCTTAGTTCAGGGTTGTCAATCTTTCTTTGATCTTTCCAAGTCCGTCCCCTCCTTGATTCGATGCTAGGATAATAGATCAAAATGGCAATGGGTTGCTCCAGGTGGCAGGAGAGAGAAAATGATGAGATTTTTTAGCTTACGTGAAAATGGCTATGGAGTCACGGTTAGGGTTTCTGATAGTGACCTGTTTTTTTTTTACATTGTAGGAGCTATACTTGATGATTTTTGAAACTTTTTTTATGAAAATGAAGCTGACTTGATGCTCTACCAAAGCCCTATGAGCATCTTGAAGATTGGTTATATCTCATCAAGCACAGGAGGGCGAAATGTAGACATGTGCATTTTTGTCAACGATCTGAAAAATTCGTAATGCCATGGCCAAGGAGCAGTAATGTCAATGATTTGTGTGATGGCAGGCTGCCCCTTGAGTTGAGGAATGATCCTCTAGAAGAAAGCAAGAGGAGATATGCTTTGTATTGAGAGATCGAGGGACTCCAAGCAAGTATGTCCTACAGGTCACAATTGCAAGCTATGGCAGGACTCAGAATTTTGACAATGTTGAGCCTATGGTTGCATGATGTTAGTGATTGAGGTGACAAGAAGAAGCTCTAAAAGTAGGAAACACTTTTCTAGAGGGAAGCTCCAAGAGATTTGACCTGTGGAGTGAGATATAAGAGCTTCAAGTTGACAAGGTGCAGTTGGCTATGGCTACCATGGAAGCGTAAGTGAAGGTAGAGTTGAGAGATCAAGTCATGGGTTGGAACTAAGCTGACCAGAGTTGAAAATGGACTGAGGGAGAGGAGAGAAGAGCTAAGCTGAGCTGAGCTATGCTTGACTGGGCTCTGATACCATGTTGGAAAATACGGATCCAGAGCATGGCAAGAGCTATGGAGGTTGGAAGATAGAGACCAAACTCATGGTGACATAGACAAAGAAGAGACAATTGTTACACAAGTGAATTAGGTTCCAAGATTGAGACTTGGACTCATAAAGACATTCTTGTGTATTAGATATGTAATGACAATGACACTAATTGAAAGAGTAAATCATCATGATATTGTATTCATTCCATATGAAAGTGACAATCAAGTACAATGCTTTATAGAAGCTGGATGGTAGCAGTTTCCCTTTCTGTGCCTATGGGATTTAGTTTGTTTGCATGTCCTAATCCCAGAATTGCCTCATACAAAGAGGCTATAGTGGGTGTGATTGAAAATATCTTAACAACTATGACTCGCAGCACATTCACCTCGCCATTAGCAATGTTCGGATAGGACAGCTTTTAGCAAAGGCAGCACAACTCCATCAAAGCCTGCGATCCCATTGGTGGAGGAATCTAATGCAAGGTCTAAGGAAGGGGTGGTAACTTGACCCATCCTACAAAGACAAGCCGATTGCAGTGCCTAAAGGAAACACACCAAAGATCATGGAGCAAGGGCTCAAATGGGAGCCCAAACGACAATCGCAGCTACCTAGGACTCAACCTTCCTGAATTTGTGATCGTAGAATAGCATGCCCTAGGCCTAGGAGGCAAAGCTAGCACTACACCAAAGTGGACAAACAATCAAACCATGATGGGTACCCAAAGACCTATTGCATGCTCAAAGCTACTACTATGAAGGCAACAACTGGATTTGGTTGCCCAAGACTGCCAGTTCAGGTCTAGGTATATCCTTAAGCTGGAGGATGTGGCCATGGAGGAGCTGGCCATAAAATAGATTGTAGAACAATGAAATCTTACAGAAGTACTTGGAAAAAGTCACCCAAGCTGTGGACTATGAGAATTGCATGGAATTCCTTCGAACTTTCCACAGGAATCCCAGGACCGTAACGGTGTGTCGCGAAAATGAAACCCACCAAGTGGGGATCGAGATAAGCCCCAAATAGGTGCAGAGAGCATTGGGCATGTCCAACAAGGTCTAGAGATGGCCCAAAATGTTGAGAATCAGCAATCACACTCACTAAACAGCCTCTTTGTATGGAGCTTCAGGGTCAAGGATATGCAGGCTAACCTATCCCATATGCACAATGGTGCCTACTGCAGTTTCCTACTTTCCTATAAAGCATTGTACTTGCTTCCTTTCCAAAATGCAATGATAGTACTCTTTTCTTTTCAGTGAAGTGTCAATGTCATTGTCCACATGCACAAGATTGTGTTTATGAGTCCAAGTCTCAATCTTGGAACCTAATTCACTTGTGTAACAAACAGTGTCTTTGTCTTCTCCATCATGAGTCCACACTTCTCCTTCCATCCTCCATAGCTTCCGTCATTGCCATGCTCTAGATCCCGCATTTCTCACATGGTATCAGAGCCCAGTTGGGCATGGCATTGCTTCTCCAGCCTCTCTTGATTCCTCTCAACCTCAATCTAGCTCAATGTCAGCTCATGACTTCATCTCCCAACTCTACTCTCACTGAAGCTTCCATGGCAGCCATAGCCAGCAGCACCCTGTCAGATTGAGCTGCTTATATCTCACTCCACAGGTTAAATCTCTTGGAGCTTCCTTCTGGAAAATATTCCCCAACTCACAAAGCTTCCGTGTATCACATCAATCTAGGACATTTGACCATCTAAAGCTCAGCATTGTGAAAATCCTCAATCTCTGCTCTGTGTCTGCCATAGCTAGACAGGACCTACCTCACTTGGAGCTTCAATAACTTCTCAACCAGGCCATTTCAGCTCTTGATTCCTTCTAGGGGTTGTTCTTCTACTCAAGGTGCTTCATCTTGGCACGAAAATTGATCACATTGCTGCACCCTGACCCCGGCATTACGGAAATCGCGGAAACCTATCCTGAACTGCGCCGAATCTGATCGAGGGTCCTGTGTGCTTCATACAGTCAACGATCTTGACGATTTTCATAGGGCTTTGATAGCCCATGAAGTAAGTCCATCATGTGGATAACTGTGAGACCTCACAGGATACATGGAAAAGACTTGACACCCTGTTCGGTGCACAATCTAAATCATCAAAGTATGGTCTCCTGATTGAGTTCTTCAGGCTCGAAATGAAGTCCAGCACATCACTTGCCACACATCTCAATTACATGGAAGGACTCCTAACCCAACTTGCAGGAATCAACATTAAAATGGATGAAGATGTTTGCATTGGTGTTCTACTTAAGAGTTTGCCTCCTGAATATAATAATGTATCAACAACTTTAATCAACATGCCAAATCCTGAACTTGTTGATATCCAGGCATCACTGTTAGAAGAGGAAAAGAAGCTAAAAACTAAGGAAGAACCAAGTACCTCTAGAGATGATCATGCATTATATGTTGGCAACAGGTACAAAGGCAAGAAGGATCAGCTCTTCTGTGACTTCTGCAAAAGGACCGGACACACCGAGAAGTTCTGCCACGCAAGAAAGAGATCCCAAAAGGCCTATCTAGTCACAGTCAAAGAAGAAGAAGAAAATGGAGCAAAGGAAGATGAAGATGAAGATGAAGACCACCAGGATTGGAAGGACAAGACTCATCAGTCCTTCTACTCTCATAACTCTGATAGACTGTTTTAAAAGCCTTGTATTTCCTTGCCCTAATGCTTCCTGCCATAAGCTTTGTAAAACTCCTTATGTAACTTGGCATTACATTCCCTGTACACTTTGTGAGGCCCCTGTTACAGCCTCTGGATGTCCATCATGTTTTGGTGCCCACACTTAGCCTTTTCTGCAACAGCCTCGGGTGTTTACCATGTTTGTGGTTGCCCACACTTTGTAGGTGGTTCTCGTTACAGCCTCTACACACTTTGTGCCTTATCTAGTTGTGATTGAGGAGGGGTGTTGAGAATCAGCAATCACACTCACTAAACAGCCTCTTTGTATGGAGCTTCAGGGTCAAGGATATGTAGGCTAACCTATCCCATATGCACAATGGTGCCTACTACAATTTCTTACTTTTCTATAAAGCATTGTACTTGCTTCCTTTCCAAAATGCAATGATAGTACTCTTTTCTTTTCAGTGAAGTGTCAATGTCATTGTCCACATACACAAGATTGTGTTTATGAGTCCAAGTCTCAATCTTGGAACCTAATTCACTTGTGTAACAAACAGTGTCTTTGTCTTCTCCATCATGAGTCCACACTTCTCCTTCCATCCTCCATAGCTTCCGTCATTGCCATGCTCTAGATCCCGCATTTCTCACACAAAAGAGACATATATGATATGATGGGGATGGACAAGATCTTAGTCCACACCAACGACAACATCAGCCTCGCAAACATCCCGGTGTCAGAGGGGTTTTTGTTGAAAGGTCGTATCCACCGGGGATCAGAGATAGAAGTAGTGGATAGAAGATGAAAGTGAAGAAAAATAATAGACAAGAGGTAAACATGATAAAACACGAAGCACAATGAATCAAATCAATATGTATTGATAGAAGCTGAAATCCCTTGTCTGGCACTACTCATTGAAAGCAATCTCCAAGCATTAGATCTCTTGGAGCTCCCTCATAGACCAAAAATGTGCATCAAAACAACTTCTTCTTTGTTGCATAGAACCCAAATCTGATGGCTCCGTTGGCTCCCAACCTAGGACACCTGGTCAAGAATCTCCCAGTTCACTCCTTCTTCTTCTCCCATTTCAAAGTGTTGTTTCCTGCCTGTCAACTGCGATCGCAACGCTCACGATTGCACCAGTCTATCTTTTTTATGAAAAATCCCAAAATTGGCTGAAAAAGCCACTTTCTTTTTGCATGCCACCCTATTCTAGAAGTTTTCCTAGCTTTTTAGGATATTTACAATAAATAATATCCAAAATATCAAAAATATGATAAAATTATCCAAAAATCTAGTATTTTTGAACCATCCATGCCACTGATGGTAGCACTAATGTCTTAGATGACATTGACTTTCTAGATCAATAAGAAAGTCAGATGATGATGCAATCCAGAGTTTTTCACACTGTGTCCACGTAGTGGCACAACACCGAATCCAAAAGTCCACGACTACAGGAAAAGATGGTCCGTGTGTTGTTCTCCAGTCATAGGTACAATGCACTAATGAGCCAAATCAACGTGCCTATGTTGGAGAGCATCACCGTTAGATCCCTGGACAAAGTAAACTTGAATGGCTTTGTGTGGAAAACAATAGAAACTTCAGCAAAGGCACTGGCCGCCATAGGAGGAAGACCCACGGGGGGAGAGTCCCCAGCCTCCAAAGCTAGGAAGTCGTCATTGTCAAATGCCTCTACCATTGGCTTCGGAGGGGTATTGACGGCCATCATAAGAGAGGCATTGGGGGAAGCACAAGAAGATAAGGTGGTTGGTGAGACACCAGACAAGTCCCCTCTGTGCCAAGAACATGAGCAATATAGAGAGAGGATGAAGAGCAACAAAGAAGTACTAGAAGTGCAATTTGGGGCCAGGAAAGCAAAGAAAGAGACTTCACAAAAGAAGGTTGAAAAAGAGAGTAGGATAAAACAGAAAGCAGACCTACGGAGAGCTCACAATGAGTCCAAAAGCATTGAAGAATGAAGAAAGAGAAAAGAAAAGGAGGAGACAAAAAGAATATAAGAGGAATCTAGGAAGGCTAAAGAGGAAAGGAGGAGAGCAGAGTGAGAGGCCAAGGAGTTAAGGAGAAAAGAAGAAGAAGACATAGCTCTAGCTAATCGCCTCTCAATGTGCAGCCTTCGAGGGAAGAAGAACTGTCTTCCATGAGCCCTCACGAAGAGGAGCGCCCCAAGCACCCAAGAATATGCCTCCCCTAGTAGCCAATGGCAAGGCAAGGATCTAATTGACCTCATCTCACCTACCCTAGTACCCACCACCCCAGTCTTTGCACCCACCCAAGGCGCTTCTACCATAGTGGATGCTAGCAATCTTGTGGCTTGGGTGCAATTTTTGGTCAATAAAGAGACAACTCAAGGTGCAAGTGGAGGAACCCTCGTGATAGGAGAAAAAAGACATGCACCTTGCACACATGGAATCCAGATGGGACCCCAAGAGGTAGAAGATAGAAGCATCTACAACCACTGGCCCCATCGCACTACTGTTGCCTACAAACTACAATGACTATGTTCAGGAACTCATGTCACAACTGGAGCGCGCAAAAGAAGACAAGAAAATAGCCATCGCTAAGCTCGAAGCCGAAAAGGAGACAATGGTAGTCTCTCAATTATAAAGAACTTGTCAAGTGGCCATGTATTAAAGATAGATAAAGGAGCTAAAGAAGAAGCTCGAGGCTAAGGGCGGAGAAGAAGAGAGGTGGCAAGCAAAACTCATGGCAAAAACACAAAGCCTCATGAGCCTACAATGCCATTATGATGAGATGGTGGTGCTATATTAAGACCTACAAAAGAAAAATGAAAATATACAAAATGCCGTGGAGTAGCTAGTAGCAACAAAATAGGAGAGAAGTCAATGGCACCAAAAACACATACAAGATCTGGAAAAGAGGATGGCCTCAAACTTGAAGAGCAACAATGAGAGAAATCAAGAAGCAGGAGAGGAGGCTAAAGGCATTAGCCTACAAGCATTAAAAAAACTTGGAAGAAATGAAGTAAAAAGTAAATGAATGGGTGGACAAGAGCAAAGGAAGAGTGAGAGACTGAGTGTGTTGGCTAGCCCCTGCAAAAGGTGACACGGTGTTAGCAGAGAGCAAAGAAGAGGCCACACAAGTGACTTTGGAAACCCAACAACGCGCCTTCCTCAAAATTCTCTCGGACACCATGCAATCTGAGGAGGAGGAGGCCATTGAATCATTGAGGAGAAAGCTAGAGATCACCCGCAGGGCTCTGAGACACGAGCTACACGTCCAATCACAAAGTGTAGGATCCAAAGAAGCAGAGCCACCAAAGCACAAAGGAGAAGAGAGGCAAAGACCGATTGAAAACACAGGGCCAAGTTTTGAAAGGGGGCAGCAAGACGCAACTCCTTATTAGAAGGTTATTAAGACAAAACCCTCCTTTGCAAGAATACCACTTCCCACCACTCTTTTTTTATCTCAATGCTGGTGACAATAGCTGTGCAATAGCTAGGCTAATGATGCATGTGGCCCTCTTACCATCCTTTTTTCATAACCTTTTTTTTTTAATGAAAAAGAGAAACATAAAAATAAGGACAGCAAAGGAATAAGAGATCACAAGAAGAAAATCACGAGGAAAGCACCCTAACAATCTCGGTCTATGTAGGACACTGTCACTGCATCTAGGGGTCCTCAAGTTAGGAAAGTCTAATGGCTCTGGTTAACTGGCTCTATCCCTAACCCCCTAGCCCATTTTGATCCCCCACATTACGCTTAGGGCACATCAAGGGAAAGACATACATAGGGAGGTCACCGTCACCTATTCACCTATGGTTAGACCTGTCTCCCTAAGCCACATGCACTGCACCACCCTTACGCAAGAATTGGCTCCTCAAGTGTGGGATAACACCCAGGCCTTGACCCAACTCCCAGTTCCACTAGCAAATGCACATAACACCACATGGTAAGAAAGACACACCCTTAGGTAGTGCACTCTCTTTTCTTTTCAGGCAACTACAAATGCTGCTAAACAACCACCTTTTGAGGCCCTGTTGTCCACTCAATCCACTCTCGACCTCCACCACCTTAATCGTGGGCCCAGCTTTGACACAAGATCAATCCCCACGAGATCCCATCATCATCATCATTGACTTACACAACGACCTTTCAACTTACCAAATCTTCATCAGCTCAAACATGCAAGTGCCATGGGACTGGCACTCGTCTAGCAGGGGGATAATGTTACATCGTTACAAGATATGTCACGGACAATGATCATGTAGCCAAAAGGAAGTAGAGAAAGACCAAGGAAGCCCAAGTCAAAAAGTGAATGAAGAAGCTCATTCTGCCCAGGCAGGAAAAGTGGAGGAGAAGGCAAGCTCAGAAAGAATATGGGAGACCACTAAATATTCTAGCAAGGTCCTCCCAAGGATGAAGTAGGTCCTCTCAAAGATGAAGGAGGTCCTCTCAAGGATCAAGGAGGATCTCTCAAAGATGAAGGATCCTCTCTCAAGGATGAGGGAGAACCTCCGAGGGCTCTCGCAAGAAAAGTGCGAGGCACAATGTATTTTATTTTATAAGAGCATTAGGCTCCCTCCAGTGCAAGTTGTAAAGTTTAAATAAACATGGATGAAGGGATAAGGCAACTAGAAGGAAATGGAGAAAGGGGACCTTGGCAAGATGCGTCATGTAAAAAAAGGGGATGGGTGCCCAAGGGATTTAGGATTTTGTATATGAACTCAAAAACTGAATGAGAAGCTCATTCTTTGGTGTGTGGCAAAAGTGGTCTCTTATTCTTGTCCAAGATCCCTCACCCTCACACACTCACTCCCTCTCTCAAGCACACACAAGCAAGCAACAAGAAGGAAAAGAGAAGGGACTAGCAGTTGTCTAGGAGGGGGATAATGTTACATCATTACAAGATATGTCATGCACAATGATCATGCAACCAAAAGGAAGTAGAGAAAGACCAAGGAAGCCCAAGTCAAAAAGTGAATGAAGAAGCTCATTCTGCCCAAGCAGGAAAAGTGGAGGAGAAGGAAAGCTCAGAAAGAATATGGGAGACCACTAAATATTCTAGCAAGGTCCTCCCAAGGATGAAGTAGGTCCTCTCAAAGATGAAGGAGGTCCTCTCAAGGATCAAGGAGAATCTCTCAAAGATGAAGGATGCTCTCTCAAGGATGAGGGAGAACCTCCGAGGGCTCTCGCAAGAAAAGTGCGAGGCACATTGTATTTTATTTTATAAGAGCATTAGGCTCCCTCCAGTGCAAGTTGTAAAGTTTAAATAAACATGGATGAAGGGATAAGGCAACTAGAAGAAAATGGAGAAAGGGGACCTTGGCAAGATGCTCGATCATGTAAAAAAAGGGGATGGGTGCCCAAGGGATTTAGGATTTTGTATATGAACTCAAAAACTGAATGAGAAGCTCATTCTTTGGTGTGTGGCAAAAGTGGTCTCTTATTCTTGTCCAAGATCCCTCACCCTCACACACTCACTCCCTCCTCCCTCAAGCACACACAAGCAAGCAACAAGAAGGAGAAGAGAAGGTACTGGCACTCGTCTAGGAGGGGGATAATGTTACATCGTTACAAGATATGTCATGGACAATGATCATGCAGCCAAAAGGAAGTAGAGAAAGACCAAGGAAGCCCAAGTCAAAAAGTGAATGAAGAAGCTCATTCTGCCCAGGCAAGAAAAGTGGAGGAGAAGGCAAGCTCAAAAAGAATATGGGAGGCCACTAAATATTCTAGCAAGGTCCTCCCAAGGATGCAGTAGGTCCTCTCAAAGATGAAGGAGGTCCTCTCAAGGATCAAGGAGGATCTCTCAAAGATGAAGGATGCTCTATCAAGGATGAGGGAGAACCTCCAAGGGCTCTCGCAAGAAAAGTGCGAGGCACATTGTATTTTATTTTATAAGAGCATTAGGCTCCCTCCAGTGCAAGTTGTAAAGTTTAAATAAACATGGATGAAGGGATAAGGCAACTAGAAGGAAATGGAGAAAGGGGACCTTGGCAAGATGCTCGGTCATGTAAAAAAAGGGGATGGGTGCCCAAGGGATTTAGGATTTTGTATATGAACTCAAAAAGTGAATCTCCATTATTTTTTAAGGATAATATTTAAAATATCTAAAATAAACTAGTTTTGCCCAAAATCTAATATTTTTGGACCATCCCAAACTATACACATTCATACTAGTGATTAATATAGCTCATAAGTCTCGTTCACGTTGTAATTTACGTGAAGGATGGCTACAGTCCTTGTCAATTTGAGAAAAATATCTGATTTACGACTCTTGATTTTTCTAAATAAAATATTTTTAATTGAATAAAAATCTTTAATTATTAATGTTAGTTAGTTTTTACCTTAGTTAGTCTTTAGATAGTAACCTTACTAACTTATTAATTGACTAACTTCAGAACTAACCAACTAACTTTTATTGTGTGGAAATATTACAACAGGGCTTCAAGGCTCACACAGATCAGACATGGCTACCCATGCACTTAGACTCTCAAATGTCCATGCAATGATTAGGATTCTTGTAGTTCTTATTCTTTCAGATATGTTCTTCCTACTCGGTTTTCTATTCTTCCTGCTTAATGAGGAATATTGCGAAGAGGGTTTTTCTTCCTAGCATCTTTTATGTCAGCTGAAGGTGCAAAGCTTCGCGCTTTTAGGGTTCCACTTTTCCCAGTTGCTATGAGGCTGCTATCATGCAATCGTGCAATAAGGTTGTGCATGTGCACTGAGGGTGGACCCCACAACCGTTGCCTTGACACAAGAGAGGATAGACAATCTCTTTTGTGAGACCACGAAAGACACCTCATCTTAACAATGAAACAAGTCAACAATAAGGGTGAGGATTGAGCAGTCACATCATCACTTGCATGATCACATATAGTTAGTTATAGGATGAATTTTGGGTGCCACATAGCAATTAATTAGATAGTTATGCATTGCAAGGAAAAACAAAAGGGATGAGTACCAATACTTAGCAAATTCTGCTTTACAGCATGGGAGGGTCACTCGGAACTTTGACCGATGCTAATCACCTTGATGAATAATGACTCTCAATGTTCAAGCTACATCATTCAAAGAATGCCAAGATATACCTGAACCATTTACAACCTTAATTTTTTGAGGAAGTATATCAGGTCCCCCCTATCATATGGGGAGATCACTTCAAAGTTTGCCAAGTGTTACACATTTGAGAGGTGTAGTGCTACAAAAGAAGACCCTTGCATGCATAAGATTGTATGGGCAAAGTTCGGGGCATCCATGCTACAAATGTACAAAAGCAAGCCTGGAGGGCTAGAAAAGAAGTCGGACAATTGGAGGAGGGAAAATGACGTATTTCAGGGTAGCCATCATGGGTCAAAAAGAAAAAGACCAATTGCACACAAGATGCAAACAACATGTGCACTGAAGAGGATAACATTTTCAAGTTAAGACCTTCTAAACTAGATTATATCTTTGATTTGTGGGGCATTACTGAGAGAGTTCTAACACGAAACATGTAGAAGATGGGCAGGTTATATGAAGTAAGGGCATCTCTCCAACAAAAGAAGGAGAGCTTATCAAGGGTTGAGGGCTCTTAAGAATGGCATTGCTATGTTTGTTGAGTAATGCCTGGAGGAGCTAGACCAACCAACAAGGGCCACCTGATGTCGAAGAGCTACATGAAGTAGAGGCCAATCTGAATGCATTGAAGCACGTGCTGCATCAACTTGGAATGACTGAGGATTCCCAGCTTCTTGCCCTAGAGGTGGAAGCTCAATAGGTACTTTTGCCTTACCTTTTGGCATTATCCTTTTCTTTTGGTAGCTATTGTACTCCGTTGGCCTAGTGTTGTATTTATTTTGGAGTCTTTTTGAAAATTTTGGATCATTTAAGAATATTTTGAACCTTTTTGCACACTCTCGCCAAAATAGTTTTGCACATCTTCAAACTAGGTGGTAGATCTTTGTATATTAGGCTTTGTGTTGATCCTCATATGCACTAAACGCCTTATGGACACCACCAAGCGGGGGGGGGGGAGGGGGCCTCACTACAGCAAAGGGCACCCACATTGCTTGGTGGTGACCCTCATATGCATCAAACTCCCTATTGGTCACAACTATGTGAGGTAGGCCCCTCACATCGCTTGTTGGTGATCCCCATGTGCACCAATCATCATATGGGTCACCACCAACCAAGGGGGGCCCTAATTGTGGCAAAGGGCTTCCCCCCTCCATAGCTTGGTACCTTTAAGGTATTTTTGGTGCTATTCAATACTTTTTATTTTTGAATATCAAATAGTATTTGGTATTTTTATTGCTTGGTGGACCTCCCATCCCTTGGTGGAGGGTCTCCCATTGCTTGGTGGTGATTCTCGTGAGAACTTTTTTAGAGGATCCCCTATTGATTGGGGGGAGGACCCCCCATTGCTTCGCACTTTTATGGTATTTTTGGTGTTGTTTGGTACTTTTTATTTTTATTATAAAATATTATTTGGTACTCCCCATCACTTGGCGGGCCCCCATCCCTTGTTGATGGGGGCCCACCACTCTTGGTGGTGACCCTCATGTGAACTTTATCAGAGGGTCCCCATCACTTGGTAGTTTCCAATATTTTTAGTACTATTTGGTCCTTTTTATTTTTGAATATCAAATATTTTTTGCTACTCCATGGTGCTATTTGGTAATTTTGCACACCTCTATTGCACACTTATAATGCATTTTGCACCCAACTATTTGTGCATTTTGATATGTCCTGAAATATTTTGGTATATTTTCTTGTGTATTTTGATACATTATGATTTATCTTTTGGTGCTTTTTGATAATATTGGTATTGTTTGGTACTCTACTAATGACATTTTCATGTTTGTCCTGTAGATGGAATGTGATTCACTTGTGGTTAAGAGTCAAGAGGCTCACACCCATAACAATTTTCTTAAAATGTTGATTACATAATTAGAAGAAGGCAAAAGGTTCCCATTGTTCTCTAGACCCCAACTTGTGGATGGAGGCAACAAAATCTGTGTTTTGGGGATTTGTGATGCTTATGGGGAGTCTTTAGACTACACCTATGTGGTGGGTTCTTTCATGTTGGCCTACAAGCACTAGCACCACCCCCTATGTTTCACTGTCACTCTCATGAAAAATGACACGTGTGAAAGCTAGATACAATCATCGAATCTTGGAAGCGGCCAAGAGTTTGGCACACAAGGGATATATTCATGAGAGTAAGTAGCTATTTGCTTCTTTCTCATACTATATGTCTTATTCTTTTCCTATTTTTCTACGGGTGATCTTGCTAAACATTGTAGATTGCAGGGCTAGTATGGTGTATGTAGACAACCATGCTACAGACAAGGACCCGAAGTGTCTTGGACATAACTCTAGTGATGTCAAGGAAGAGGTGCTTGGGGACCCTCTAGCAAGCGATTACTGGGGCAATGCGAAAATGCATGCATAAATACCCACTGAGCCTGTTATCTGTGAAGAGCAGAAGAGGGACCTAGAAGGAGAGGAGGAGTTTACTATAGTTCCTGTCTCTGGAGAGCTAAAGGGAGAGCTTGAAGGAGAGGAGAAGCCCGTTATAGTTCTTATCTCTGGATAGCAAAAGGGGGGGTTGGAGGGAGAAGGGGAGCCCACTATGGTTTCTCAAAATGAGCAGAGACCAGGTGAAGGTAATGCGTAGCTCAACCACTTTTGAGTTTAGCTATTTGTTTAGTCTCCTACCCACATACTTAATTTGTTACCTTGTTTTGTAGCCCTAAGAGCTTGGTGACTCGAAGAGGAGTATGCCATGGAAAGCAAGCTTCCAAGTGATGTTTCTGCAAGAGCAAATTAATAATCATTGATTTCAATGAGATGCTATTGAAGGAATCAAAATGACTTTTTAAATAGGATTGGCTATTGGAGGGGTCAAAAACAATCCAGGTCAATGAGGATTGTTATTGTATGGTGAGTCCTAGTAGTTCTTGTTGTCATTAGGGGCTAGAGAAAGTATCATGGTTTGGAGCTATTGTAGCAAGCCAAAGCTAATGCAGGTTTTGCCTACATGGTTCCCCTACACACTTGCAAAATGATAAAATTCTTATAGGTAAAGTTACCCGGAGGTTGTTGATATTTATATGCCATTTTGTAGTCTTCCTATAGTGGGAGCTCACACTCAACTGGCAAGACCCACGGGCTGCTTATTACTTCAAGCATTTCAAGTGAGCACAAATGGCTATCTCTCACCTAGCCGACGTGCCTTCGATCCTACAAGGGTGTAGTGAGCTTACCTTGATGTCTGAACAAGTAGCCTTCTCCCTCAAGCAACCCGGTAGCTCCACAATTCGAGATGCAAGCTCAAGCAACCTCAATCCTCGACCTTCAAGCTCCATCCTCCATAGCCACATGCAAGATAAGAGAAGAGAAGAGAAGAAAAGAAGAAGAGTGGAGATGATGGAGAGCTTCTTCTCCAAGATCCCTCACCCTCATTCACTCACTCCCTCACACTCCCTCTCTCAAGCACACATAAGCAAGCAGCAAGAAGGAGAAGAGAAGAGAAGAAGAAGAGACCACTTTTGTCACACACCAAAGAATGAGCTTCTCATTTACTTTTTGAGTCCATATACAAAACCCTAAATCCCTTGGGCACCCATCCCCTTTTTTTAACATGATCGGGTATCTTGCCAAGGTCCTCTTTCTCCATTCCCTTCTAGTTGCCTTATCCCTTCACCCATGTCTATTTAGACTTTACAACTTGCATAGGAGGGAGCCTGGTGCTCTTATAAAATAAATTACACTGCGCCTTGCACTTTTCTTGCAAGAGCCCTTGGAGGTTCCCCCTCATCCTTGAGAGAGCATCCTTCATCTTTGAGAGAGCCTCCTTGATCCTTGAGAGGACCTCCTTCATCCTTGAGAGAGCCTTGCTAGAATCTTCAGTGCTCTCCCATGTTTTTTTTGAGCTTGCCTTCTCCTCCACTTTTCTTGCATGGAAAAATGAGCTTTTTCATTCACTTTTTGACTTAGGCTTCCTTGGATCTTCCTCCACTTCCGTTTGGTTGCTTGGTCCGTGACTGTGATATGTCTTGTAACATTACCCCCTCCTAGATGAGTGCCAATCCCATGGCACTTGCACATTTGAGCTAATGAAGATTCGGTGAGTTGAAAGGCAGTCGTGTAAGTTGATGATGATGGTGATGGGGCCTCCGAAGGTGGTGGTTAGAAGCATTTGTAGTGGCCTGAAAAGAAAAGAGAGTGTACTACCTAGGGGTGTGTCTTTCTTATCGTGTGGCGCCTTATGCTCCTGCTAGTGGAATTGGGAGTTGGGTTGAGGTAGGCCTGGGTGCTGTCCCACACTTGCGGACCCAATTCTTGTGTAAGGGTGGGGCAATGCATGTGGCTTAGGGAGATAGGTTGGGGGTGACCTCCCTAGGTATGCCTTGCCCTTGATGTGCCCTAAGCATAATGTGGGGGATCAAAATGGGCTAGAGGGTTAGGGACAGAGTTGGCCAACTGGATCCACTGGACGTTCCTAACTTGAGGACCCCTAGATGCAGTGATGTGACCTACATGCGGTTCATTTCCCCTATGATTTCTTTGAGCGAGCTCTTATTCTGTGCTTTTCTCTCTCGTTTCTTTGCCTCTTTTCTTCTTTTATTTTCTTTTCTCTTTTTTTCCCCCTTTTTTGTGAATTATAATTAGAATGAGATCTATTCCTTATCATCAGAGATATGAGAGGGAGAGGTTGAGGGCTTAAGAGATTTGTTAAGGAATCTCTAGCTTTGCATGTGTTCTTTGAGGTTCATTCGTGCATGGAAAGGAGTGGTGGAAAGAAATGGATGATTGCAGAGTGAGTAAAAAGGCTATCATTCATATATTCTAAGATGGCTAAGCAAAAAGAGGGGAGGAGTGTAGCTTGCATCATTAATCTAGTCATTGTGCATCCATCTATGCCATTTGGATCAAAAAAGAGAGGTGGTGGGCAGTACTCTTGTGATGTAGGCTCATGTTTTAATGTAGTATTCTATGTAATCTAAGGTATTTACATATAGTTAGGAAGATTGGGTATGGGCATAAAGTGAATTTGTTGAGAAAGTGGGTTATGGAGTCATGTAGATCTTGTAGTGTAAAGGTGACGGCTCCTTTAGGATTTGTGGCATTGACATTGTATATTCTGGGAAAGTTATATTGGTCGTGCTTGTCGGGGTCATAATCCACCCCTACCCTTATTGGATATGGCATGAAAGTAGGGTTATTTCTTTTGAAGGGTAGGGTGTTGCAAAATGACATACAGGCATCAGTGTTACCTTCCTAGATGTGCCTCCTCCACTTTGGTTGGCATTCATAGCCCTTTCCTATTCTTGGCACTTCATAAACTTTGTTTTCACAGTAGTTTGGAGCCGCTGTTCCCCATTGGGTAGGATTTCTCTCTCTCTTAGAGGTCCACCTATCTCCTAGCCTCCTTTCAACTTCAATGAACTCTTCCACTACCTTGAGTGATAATACCCTACTTAATGCAGTGGGGAATCGAAAATTGAAGTCGAAGGGTGTAACGTGTCCATTAGAATCATCCCGGACACGTTACAGTCCACTAGAATCATCCCGGACACGTCTTAGCAGTCCATCGGGAAGGATGTCTAGAAGGCTCCGCCCGGCACTCCCATGGAATGTTACGGGACTTGCGATCTAGGTCTTCCCGTGTCTGCCACGTAGCGGAAGTATCCTGGCCGTTCCCACTTAGGATCGACCTGAATTTGGGTTTTCCTGTTTGGTCATTAGCTAGCAACAACTAGCGTCAGACCCGAGCGAACTACTTTACGCAGAAACGCCAGGTCCGAAGCGGATTCACGCTGCACTTGGTTCAAGGAGAATGGGAAACGAGAGGGATGCAAGGCTCGACCTCTCTGCCAAAGGCATAGTCCCATTCCGTTCCCCTAAAACAGCGTGAATCGGGTAATCGGTAATTCCAAGTCATCGTTCTCATTACTTGTTTCGGAGATGACGATCATCCTCTGTTCGCCGAAGACTTTGAGAAAAGTTCCCGGCTAACCGGGACCACCCTTCCATAGGACAGACCCATGGTCCATCCTCCGCACTTTCCTCGGTTTGTTTTAGTTATGTAATTACCTACCACATTAGTTTGACATATACAAACAGCTTCCTTGATTAGCCCTGTTAAGCACTGGTTCCTTCACGTAATCTTATCACAGGACATAAAGAAGACAATGTCAAACAACTCCTTTATTATCATTTTATCCTTTTATCTTTGGAATACAAGGAGTTCCCCGCCCGTAGGCGTATTCATAATCCGCCCGAAGGCTATCCAGTAATCCACCAGGGATCACTAATCCAAGTTTCCGCTCGTAGACTAGTATGCGGGCCTCGAGATCCAATCCCGAGTCACGTTAGCCTCTTGTGCAGGGCCCGGAAGGCGAGGGATTTACAGCCAGAGCCCCCCCTGGCACCCAAGCGTCCTCCTGCTCCAAGTAGAACTCAACGGAGAGACCTCTCACGGCGGGTTCGGTCCATGTTCCCGGCGCGGTTAACAACCCCCTTGGTTAGGGTCAGGCAGGCAGTCGGGGGTAACTGAAGCTGCCTCTCCCTTCAGGCTTCAACCTGAAGTATTTAGATATCTTTTCATCCTTTAGTTCATTGAGCAAACAATGCAAACAGTCCTTTCTAAACTGTTACAAGCACAATCAATTTCAATGGTCGTTTAGCTGGCAAACTGTTAAGGAGTGACTCTTTTTCTCCGAATGCAACCCGCATTCGATTCGGAATCAATTGCAACTTGGCAAGATTCCTATCATTCTTGGGTTAGGGTCATACCCTACCAATACTTTAGGTTTTGTTGTGGCAGGATCCAGCGACCATGTCACTTTAGTTTATTGTCTGGTCCTTTGCAAATACCTAACTTTCCTTTCCCTTGGCAATTATTCCCCAAGGAAAGTGAGTAACAGGATGATTACTCATCCTCTTGTAAGTTAAATTCCTTCAATAACTTGCCAACCTCATTTCGAGAGATGACAAAACTCTCTTGTGGACAAATCTCAAGTCTATACAATGTTGCAGCTTTTTGCACATGTATTGCATCTAATTTCACGGGATTATTTTACCCATTGTTTAGCGTTTTCCGGTCGCGGAATTTACCTCCAGCCGAGTAGCAGGGGTTTAGGGTATCCTCCAAACCATTGCTAATTATGTTGGCCCATGGTCCTAGAAATAGGCAACTCCGTCGGAGTTTCATCATTTTGAATGATCCTTAGGATAAAACCTTAGATCATTTCATGCATGAACATCCCATTGCTTCGACATTTTGTGAACATGTGTAGGATCTTTAGAATCACGGTTTTTGTCTAAAGCTAGGTCGAATTGCACTAAACCCTAGTTAACACTTAGGATTCCTATCATATCGACTCAATCATGTCCATACGAATCCTTGTGGTTTAGATTACTTAGTCAATTCAATTATGCTTGTCTTGCGACAAGGATGATCCTTCTCAAGGGTAATAATCTAAATCTAACGGGTAACAATACTTACAACTACACCAACACGCGTAAACATGCGATTTATTGCCTTTACGCATCACATGGCCCATGATAACTTTATCTTTCTTTGGTGCACGATAATCTGGCTACTAACTTTGCCTAGGACCTACTAGGTCTTACATCAATAGTCGTACCAACAACCTTGTTGTCTACACTTTGGCATCTTATGCTTTGACTCCTAATTGCGGCTCTTAATGAATGACATTTTTCACATGACGACTACGCAATACACAACATTCTCCTAGCTACGAAGTAGTCAATGAAACTCATACAAAACTAGTGTTAATTTATTCCATCTTACAAGCTATTTGCAAGTCCATACGTTCACTTTAGTACTCTATTATTTCTTTCCGGATGATACCTTAAGCTGCTAACCTTTTCCTATGAAATCATTACGAGAAGTATGTTGCCTAATGTGCGGCGCACGCTTATTTCCACCATGTCTAGGACGGAAGATAATGTACTTATAAATTCCATTTCTTTGCCTAAGTTTAGACTCATTACCTTGATAAGGTACCAGAACTACATGCAACTAGCCTTCTACTCGTTCAAATTCACGACATATTTCAATCTTACCTAATGTTTCAGGAGATGCTTTGTCACATGTATTTCTTTCCAATTTCCGTATGCATTAAAATTAAACGTAAAAATGCAATTGCCTTTATGAGCTAAGCGCGCCTAATCTTTTCCTTATGCGGAAATAACTCGAAAGAACCTGGACTTGTGGAGTCGGGGAGATGTCCACTTGTACATTCGGAGATAAGCCTCCCGCGTTCGCACCTTGTGATCTTTTGGGGGCCATCGTAGGCGTAGATTCGGTTTCTGAATTCGCTTTTGTCGTCTACGGGTTGTCTTGCCTTGACATGCAACCTTCCGACCTTTGCCTTTCCTCGTAGGCGGAAGATTTCTTTACGGGATGTCGCTTGCGGTAAAAGGGCTTTAAAGACTTATTGCGGAAAGCCTTTCCCGACGGTCTAGTGGGGGTCCTTACGGCTTCACCTTTCCCTCTTCAAAGTCCCGGGGAGGGGGTATTAATGGACCTTTGGGGAGATGTCGTGGGAAAGGGGGTTAAGGAGGCCCCCCCCCCTTAGAAGCTTCTAAGAAGCCTCTAAGAAGCTTCAGCTTCTTCAGGACCACGTGGGGGGTCGTGAACAGCGTGGCGGCGGCTGAGATGGCCTGCGACAGGCGGACGGCCCGGCAGCGTGACTAGTGGACAGGGCGGACTGGGCGGCAGCTACGGCAGCTGGCGGCAGCACGGCGGCTCCTGCACGATGGCGGCGACTCCCATGGCGACCAGCACGGCCCTCCCTCTCCAGCACGGCCCTCTCTCTCTCCCTCAATTCCTCCTCCACAGCTCCTTTCTCTCCCTCTCCCCCAGCACACCCCCTTGATGGGGGTGTTTATATAGGCATGGGGGTGGGGAAGAGGGCCTCCACACACGTGGAGGGTTCCCCTCATGCAGTCCCTCACTTCACCCCTTCTTGGCCATCCCCCCCTCCACACTCCCTCTCCTCCAGCCATGCATCGGCTGGGGAAAGGGATAATAGTAAAAAAAAATTACCTTAAATATTTAAACTGTCCCTCCCAAGAGGGTGTTTTTGTGAGTCTTGCGGTTTTTGAACTTCCCGGTTTTGATTTACCAATGCGGAGGATCCCATTTCACGCGTGCGGGTCACACATTACACTGCCAATAATTTCAATGCAAGAGATAATCCTTTGCACAAGGTTTACGTCGTGTGCGGGACGTCAATATTTACGGTACGCAGTTGCGGAAATATTACATTCTCTCCCCCTTAGAAGAATCGAGATGTCCTCATCTCGAGATAAACTGGGGATATTGAAGATTGAGAGAGCTTTCATCCATCCAGGTAGCATCCTCTTCGGGGTAATCTTTCCACTGGACGAGGCATTCTCTCAAGGTTCTAGATCTCAACTGTCTCTCCCTGACATCTAAAATTTTTTCCGGCCTTAGTTCAAGGATTCCTTGACTAGGCATTACAATTTGTTGGTCATCAAGTACATGATTTGGGTTGGGTACATACTTTTTTAAGAGACTAATATGGAATACATTGTGAACTTTTAGGTTATCAGGAAGTTGCAATTTATAAGCATTGGGCCCTAGGCATTTGAGGATTTTATACGGACCGCAATACCTTGGACTTAGCTTCTTGCATTTACCTAGAGATAAAGAGCTCCTCTTGGGGCGTACACGAATGAAGACCATGTCTCCTTCTCCGAAGATCCTCTCTTGGCGTTTCAAATCCACATATGCTTTTTGTTTATCTTTGGCTGCTTGTATGTCTTGTCTTATTGACCTTATTTGGTCATCCATGTCCTCCAACATTTGTCTTGAAGCTTCCACTCTCAGGGTAGGATTTGAAAAATTTAGGGGACTTCGACAATCATGACCATACAATGCCTGAAAAGGAGTCATTTGAATGCTCTGCTGGTAAGAAGCATTGTAAGCAAATTCTACTAACGGCAAATATTGAATCCATCTCTTTGGCTCTCGACAGCAGTAAGCCCTAAGCATATCCTCAATAATTTGATTTACTCGCTCTGTTTGTCCATCTGTTTGGGGATGGTAGGCAGTGCTAAAACAGAGTTGGGTCCCAATAGCTTCAAAGATAGCTTTCCAGAAGTGAGATGTGAAAAGAGAATCTCGATCGCTAATGATCCTTCTAGGTAACCCATGTAGCTTGAATATTTCTTTGATAAACACTCTTGCAATATCGGAGGCTTTATAGTTTGTCTTTACTGGAATTAGGTGTGCAACCTTAGTAAGCATGTCAACTACAACCATAATGGAGTTGTATCCTCCTTGGACTTGGGGTAAGCCCACCACAAAATCCATACTGATGAATTCCCATTTCATTTGGGGAATGTCAAGGGGTTGTAATTTCCCTGGCATCATGACATGTTCAGCCTTGATACGTTGGCAAGACAAACATTCGGTGACATATTTGAGGACGTCACCTTTGAGCCTCTCCCAATAATAGCTCTTCCTGACTGCATTAAGAGTTTTTGCATAGCCAGGATGTCCGGCGAAAGGGGAATCATGAGCTTCCCACAATATCTTCTGCTTAAGTAACTGGCTTGATGGTGTACATAGCCTTGTTCTATAGTAAATAAGTCCATTGTCAATAGAGAATTCATGATACTTTGCTTGCAACTTCGGATTCTGATCCTTGGTAGATATTTCTTTTATCATTGCTTGGTAAGCTAAGTCATGGCATGCTTCCTCTCTAGCTAATTCGAGTATAGGGTTGCTTGGCATAGATACCTTTGTAGCCAGGGATCTGGCCGTTGATGGATTCTACAAGATTAGTGAGTTTAGGAATGCCTTGCGACTGAGTGCATCGGCAACCACATTCTCTTTCCCTGGTCGATACTTGATTTAAAAATCATATTCCTCCAATACTTCAATCCATCGACGTTGCCTCAGGTTGAGCTCGTTTTGGGTAAAAATCCATTTGAGACTCTTATGATCGGTTACTAGAGTGAACTTGTTACCCAACAGATAGTGTCTCCAAAGCTTTAGAGCATGTATGACAGCTAATAACTCCAGATCATGAGTGGCATAATTCTTTTCGTGGCTCCTCAATTTCCTTGAAGAATATGCTACTGGATGATTTTCCTACATGAGCACATATCTTTAAGGCAAGCATGCTAGTATCAGTTACTACCTCTACTCCTTACTGTGGTCTAGAAGTTTTAGGCTCGGTGCTGATACCAAACTTTGCTTCAACCTATCGAAGCTAGTTTGTTCGGTAGTTGACCATGCAATGTTTGCTTCTTCAGTAAGTCTTTCGAAGGTGCTGCAATCAAAGCATAGTTTTTGATAAAGACCCTATACCATCCTGTCAAGCCAAGAAAACTGCGTATCTCTTTGACGGATAATGGTATTGGCCATTCAAGCACATCTCTGACTTTGGCTGGATCTACTGATATTCCTTCTGATGATACTATGAATCCTAGATATTCAATCTGACGTTTGAAGAATGCACACTTCTTCATTTTTGCATACAACTTATGAGACCTCATTGTCTCCAACACAATCCGTAGTTGAGGTTCATGATCTTCTTCCTGTTTAGAATAGACTAAAATGTCGTCGAAGAAGACAAGCACGAAATCATCAAAATATGGTCTAAAATTATCCTGAATTAATCTATTGAAGGTGGCAGGTGTATTTGTAAGGCCGAATGACATAGCCAAGAATTCAAAGGGCCCATATCTTGTATTGAAGGCCGTTTTTGGAATATCCTCATCCTTGATCCTGATTTGATAGTAACTTGACCTGAGATCAATTTTGGAAAAGATCTTTGCATCTTGAAGGCGATCAAAAAGCTCATCTATTCTAGGAATATGATATTTGTTCTTGACTGTTGATTGATTCAACCCACGGTAATTAATACATAGTCGAAGTGTCCCATCTTTCTTTTTCTGGAATAGTACTGGAGCTCCCCATGGTGAATTGCTAGGCCCGCTGTAGCCTTGGTTTAACAGCTGCTTGAGTTGTTCCTTCAACTCAATTACTTCCGATATAGACATTCTATAGGTTCTCTTCACAATTGGCACAGCTCCTATTGCTGGCTTGATCTCATGATCTACTTCTCTTTGAAGCGGAAGTTCTGTTAACTCTTCAGAAACTACGTCCATGTATTCCATCAGCCAAGTGACCAATTCACTTTACTTCATAGTCAAGACAATCGGGAAAAAGTTTTATTCCATTCATATCAGCATAGCCCTTACAATTATTTCTTGGGGCGATGGAACAAGTTAATACATTAATTCGAGGAGAATAAGATATTATTGCATTCAGCTACAGGAACTGAGTAGTAGTACGGATTGGGGTCATTGATTTTCAGGAATCGATAGTTCATTGGAAGATTAGGGTATCTTTTCCTTTGATATCTATTCTTCTCACGACGTCCCAAAACCTTGATTCGGTCGGCAGGGATTCTTTGAATCACTTCCCCGTACACATACTTATTCTGGTTAACCCTTCGACCTCCAACCTGTAGGGTCGCGTTTGCGTGAGCCTCAATAAAGAGAACAGCTTTACGATCTTCAAATCCTCCATCCACTTGATTCTCTTCAAGTTAATTTGAAGGTACGCAGGTTGATAGGCAGTTATGTAATAGATCCCTGTAACACCCATCCATCTCCATTCCACGTACACAGGTGATGGATTGTAAATGCGGTCTAGGATGTTCATCATCTCAACCCTTTGTCGATAATTTGTGGAATGCATCGCGGTCATAAACATGACTCGGAACACTAAGAACCTATTCCATGCTTCATAATTCTGCAAGACAGTATCAAAGTAAGGAAATGTTTGGGACACAACATTCGCTTTACTTCTTCTTATTAAAATTTCCTAAAAACAAGTCCTTTGTTGGTTTGCTCTGATACCAACTATAACCTGTCCACTAGAATCATCCCGGACACGTCTTAGCAGTCCATCGGGAAGGATGTCTAGAAGGCTCCGCCCGGCACTCCCATGGAATGTTACGGGACTTGCGATCTAGGTCTTCCCGCGTCTGCCACGTAGCGGAAGTATCCTGGCCGTTCCCACTTAGGTTTTCCTGTTTGGTCATTAGCTAGCAACAACTAGCGTCAGACCCGAGCGAACTACTTTACACAGAAACGCCAGGTCCGAAGCGGATTCACGCTGCACTTGGTTCAAGGAGAATGGGAAACGAGAGGGATGCAAGGCTCGACCTCTCTGCCAAAGGCATAGTCCCATTCCGTTCCCCTAAAACAGCGTGAATCGGGTAATCGGTAATTCCAAGTCATCGTTCTCATTACTTGTTTCGGAGATGACGATCATCCTCTGTTCGCCAAAGACTTTGAGAAAAGTTCCCGGCTAACCGGGACCACCCTTCCATAGGACAGACCCATGGTCCATCCTCCGCACTTTCCTCGGTTTGTTTTAGTTATGTAATTACCTACCACATTAGTTTGACATATACAAACAGCTTCCTTGATTAGCCCTGTTAAGCACTGGTTCCTTCACGTAATCTTATCACAGGACATAAAGAAGACAATGTCAAACAACTCCTTTATTATCATTTTATCCTTTTATCTTTGGAATACAAGGAGTTCCCCGCCCGTAGGCGTATTCATAATCCGCCCGAAGGCTATCCAGTAATCCACCAGGGATCACTAATCCAAGTTTCCGCCCGTAGACTAGTATGCGGGCCTCGAGATCCAATCCCGAGTCACGTTAGCCTCTTGTGCAGGGCCCGGAAGGCGAGGGATTTACAACCAGAGCCCCCCCTGGCACCCAAGCGTCCTCCTGCTCCAAGTAGAACTCAACGGAGAGACCTCTCACGGCGGGTTCGGTCCACGTTCCCGGCGCGGTTAACAACCCCCTTGGTTAGGGTCAGGCAGGCAGTCGGGGGTAACTGAAGCTGCCTCTCCCTTCAGGCTTCAACCTGAAGTATTTAGATATCTTTTCATCCTTTAGTTCATTGAGCAAACAATGCAAACAGTCCTTTCTAAACTGTTACAAGCACAATCAATTTCAATGGTCGTTTAGCTGGCAAACTGTTAAGGAGTGACTCTTTTTCTCCGAATGTAACCCGCATTCGATTCGGAATCAATTGCAACTTGGCAAGATTCCTATCATTCTTGGGTTAGGGTCATACCCTACCAATACTTTAGGTTTTGTTGTGGCAGGATCCAGCGACCATGTCGCTTTAGTTTATTGTCTGGTCCTTTGCAAATACCTAACTTTCCTTTCCCTTGGCAATTATTCCCCAAGGAAAGTGAGTAACAGGATGATTACTCATCCTCTTGTAAGTTAAATTCCTTCAATAACTTGCCAACCTCATTTCGAGAGATGACAAAACTCTCTTGTGGACAAATCTCAAGTCTATACAATGTTGCAGCTTTTTGCACATGTATTGCATCTAATTTCACGAGATTATTTTACCCATTGTTTAGCGTTTTCCGGTCGCGGAATTTACCTCCAGCCGAGTAGCAGGGGTTTAGGGTATCCTCCAAACCATTGCTAATTATGTTGGCCCATGGTCCTAGAAATAGGCAACTCCGTCGGAGTTTCATCATTTTGAATGATCCTTAGGATAAAACCTTAGATCATTTCATGCATGAACATCCCATTGCTTCGACATTTTGTGAACATGTGTAGGATCTTTAGAATCACGGTTTTTGTCTAAAGCTAGGTCGAATTGCACTAAACCCTAGTTAACACTTAGGATTCCTATCATATCGACTCAATCATGTCCATACGAATCCTTGTGGTTTAGATTACTTAGTCAATTCAATTATGCTTGTCTTGCGACAAGGATGATCCTTCTCAAGGGTAATAATCTAAATCTAACGGGTAACAATACTTACAACTACACCAACACGCGTAAACATGCGATTTATTGCCTTTACGCATCACATGGCCCATGATAACTTTATCTTTCTTTGGTGCACGATAATCTGGCTACTAACTTTGCCTAGGACCTACTAGGTCTTACATCAATAGTCGTACCAACAACCTTGTTGTCTACACTTTGGCATCTTATGCTTTGACTCCTAATTGCGGCTCTTAATGAATGACATTTTTCACATGACGACTACGCAATACACAACATTCTCCTAGCTACGAAGTAGTCAATGAAACTCATACAAAACTAGTGTTAATTTATTCCATCTTACAAGCTATTTGCAAGTCCATACGTTCACTTTAGTACTCTATTATTTCTTTCCGGATGATACCTTAAGCTGCTAACCTTTTCCTATGAAATCATTACGAGAAGTATGTTGCCTAATGTGCGGCGCACGCTTATTTCCACCATGTCTAGGACGGAAGATAATGTACTTATAAATTCCATTTCTTTGCCTAAGTTTAGACTCATTACCTTGATAAGGTACCAGAACTACATGCAACTAGCCTTCTACTCGTTCAAATTCACGACATATTTCAATCTTACCTAATGTTTCAGGAGATGCTTTGTCACATGTATTTCTTTCCAATTTCCGTATGCATTAAAATTAAACGTAAAAATGCAATTGCCTTTATGAGCTAAGCGCGCCTAATCTTTTCCTTATGCGGAAATAACTCGAAAGAACCTGGACTTGTGGAGTCGGGGAGATGTCCACTTGTACATTCGGAGATGAGCCTCCCGCGTTCGCACCTTGTGATCTTTTGGGGGCCATTGTAGGCGTAGATTCGGTTTCTGAATTCGCTTTTGTCGTCTACGGGTTGTCTTGCCTTGACATGCAACCTTCCGACCTTTGCCTTTCCTCGTAGGCGGAAGATTTCTTTACGGGATGTCGCTTGCGGTAAAAGGGCTTTAAAGACTTATTGCGGAAAGCCTTTCCCGACGGTCTAGTGGGGGTCCTTACGGCTTCACCTTTCCCTCTTCAAAGTCCCGGGGAGGGGGTATTAATGGACCTTTGGGGAGATGTCGTGGGAAAGGGGGTTAAGGAGGCCCCCCCCCTTAGAAGCTTCTAAGAAGCCTCTAAGAAGCTTCAGCTTCTTCAGGACCACGTGGGGGGTCGTGAACAGCGTGGCGGCGGCTGAGATGGCCTGCGACAGGCGAACGGCTCGGCAGCGTGACTAGTGGACAGGGCGGACTGGGCGGCAGCTACGGCAGCTGGCGGCAGCACGGCGGCTCCTGCACGATGGCGGCGACTCCCATGGCGACCAGCACGGCCCTCCCTCTCCAGCACGGCCCTCTCTCTCTCCCTCAATTCCTCCTCCACAGCTCCTTTCTCTCCCTCTCCCTCTCCCCCAGCACACCCCCTTGATGGGGGTGTTTATATAGGCATGGGGGTGGGGAAGAGGGCCTCCACACACGTGGAGGGTTCCCCTCATGCAGTCCCTCCCTTCACCCCTTCTTGGCCATCCCCCCCTCCACACTCCCTCTCCTCCAGCCATGTATCGGCTGGGGGAAGGGATAATAGTAAAAAAAATTTGCCTTAAATATTTAAACTGTCCCTCCCAAGAGGGTGTTTTTGTGAGTCTTGCGGTTTTTGAACTTCCCGGTTTTGATTTACCAATGCGGAGGATCCCATTTCACACGTGCGGGTCACACATTACACTGCCAATAATTTCAATGCAAGAGATAATCCTTTGCACAAGGTTTACGTCGTGTGCGGGACGTCAATATTTACGGTACACAGTTGCGGAAATATTACAAAGGGCTCGTGATTGTCCTCCCTCTGCTCCCAGAATATGAGTTCAGCATTGTAGTTTACTAGGAAGTAGTCTTCCCTCGGCTAAATGGGTGTTGCTGGCATCACTGGCGGTGTTCAGCATCCTTCGAGCGAGCTTGAGCATTTTCTTTCTCTTCTTTTTGAGCTCGGCCTTCCTAGTAATAGGGGACATCTATCTGTGGGTTCTCCTTTGGTCAGGGGGGAGGAGGTTGTGGAGTTATCTCCTCCTCTTGCTATTCCATTTCCAAGCTTGGTCCTGTCCCTTCCACTGTGGCCTTTGCATTTCATGTCCTTTGTGCTCATGTGGCCCCACTTGTTCAGTGCTTGCTACTTATACTTGGTTATGCAGTCCTAGTCTCAATGCCCTGTGAGAAATTTCCATTTTTTTCCTTAATGATTCAAAGGCCTCTCCTCTTCATATTGTGTGGTGTCTAGGAGAATGTTGAGAAAGGCACGTTGTTGGGCTTCCAAATTGATTTATATGGCCTCTTTCGCCCTACTTTTTTCCATCACCTTGTCTCCTTTGGCAAGGGCTAGTCAGTGCGCTAAGTCCCTCACTCTTTTTTCACTCTTTGTTACCCATTCATCGGCCCTTTGTTGCATCTCCTCTAAGCTCTCGTTTCGTCTTCACACTAGCGCCACTAGGGTTTTCTCTTGCGCTTTCCACTTTTCAATTATTGTCTCATTCTCCTTCTTCAAGCATTCAATCTCTCTCTCTAAGTTCCCTTGCTCTTCCATTGCCATCATCAGTCTACCCATTAGTTCATCCATTTGTTTTTTATGCTCCTCCCCTTCTAGGGCTTTCGGTACTTCTTCTGCTAACGAGTTGATCCGTGGCTTGTTGGATCCTATCCATTTATCTTGTTAGTTCTTCATTCTGCACTATGAGTTTGAACTGCCTTTGCCGCGCCTATCAGCTCTTGATGTTCTTCCTCAAGCCCCTTCTACCACTTATCCTCTTCTCTTTCTTTAGCCTTGAGTTCTACTTTCAGCTCACTTATTTCTTTCTGGTAGCTTGCCACTTGGCGTGTTTTCTCTAATTGGGAGATTGCCATGCCTCTTTTTTAGCCTCCAGTTCTGCAATGGCAATTTTCTTTTCTTCTTTTGCCCTCTCCAACTGTGACATGAGCTCCTAAACATATTCATCATAGTGTGCAGACAATGGCAAAGTGGTGGGGGTAGTGGTCGTAGATGCTTCTATTTTTGGCCTTTTGGGGTCCTGTGTCTGGACTTCGCATCCACAATAGCTTCCAGTCTTTTTGCTCTGGTTACAGGGGTTCCTTTGCTTCCACCTTAAACTATTTCTTTGTTAACCAAAAACTGCACCCAGGCTGCCACAAGGTTGCTAGCATCCACGGTGGTAGAAGAGCCTTGGGTGGGCGTAGAGACTGGGGTGGTGGGTACTAGGGTAGGTGGGATGGGGTCAATTAGACCCTTGCCTTTGCCCTTGGCTACTAGGGGTGGCATATTCTTGGGTGCTTGGGAGCTCATGCCGGGGCACTCCTCTTCGTGAGGCCTCATGGTAGCCAATTCTTCTTCCCTCGAAAGCTGTTCCACTGAGAGGTGGATGGCTAGAGCTCTGTCTTCTTCTTTTTTATCCTTAGCTCCTCAGTCTCTCGCTCCACTCTCCTCCTCCTTTCCTCTTCAGTCTTCCTAGATTCCTCTTGTATTCTTTTCGTCTCCTCCTTTTCCCTTTTCTTTCTCCTTCCTTCAGCACTTTTGGACTCACTTTGTGCTCTTAGTAGATCCGCTTTCTCTTTCTTCATGCTCTCTTCCTTAGCCTTCTTTTGTGGGGTCTTTTTCTTTGACCTCTTGGCTACTTCCCAGCTAGATGGTGCTTGCTGCTCTCCTTCCTCATCAGTCACCATTCTTTTGCCAAAGTGCTCTTGCTCTTGGCACAGGGGCAACATGTCTAGTGTCTCATCGACTTCCTCATCTTCTCGTGCTTTCACCAAGGCTTCTTTGATGATAGCTGTTAAGACCCCTCCGAACCCAATAGTGGAGGCCTTTGACGATGATGACTTTCTAGCTTCGGAGATTGGGGATTCTCCACCCGTGGGTCGTCCACCAGTGGCCAATGCTTTTACCAATGTTTCTATCTTCTTCCTCACAAATCCGTTTAGGTTCACCTCGTCAAAAGACTTGGCAGTGATGCTCTCCAACATTGGCACATTGATTCTTCTCATCAATGCATTGTACTTTTGGTTGGAGAACAATACGTGCACCATTTTTGCATGTAGTTGGACTTCAGGATCTGGGATGTCAACTAGGCCAATGCCATCATTGGTATGGACCATCACTTTGTCCATCTCCAACATGCTATACACATCTCATTTTGGTCATCTTTTAACTTTGTTGGGTAGGCCCAATGCCTTCTGCACCAACTTGAGGCTCAGCTCAATTCCCACTTGGCAGGCTTCATGCCATTGGCGCATAGTGACACTGCCATGGTTCCTATTGAACGTCCGAAGGAATTCCATGTACTTCTTGTAGTCCACGACTTGGCCCACCTTCTCCACGTACTTCTACAACTTACACTGCTTCATGAGTTGCTTGATGACTAGCTCTTCCATTACTATGTCTTCCAAATTCAGGATGTGCCTAAATTTGAATTGGATGCAAGCCCTTGTTTCCACTGAGAGGCCGAACTTCGCTTGCTCTTCCTCTGAGAACGACAAATTGTTGGTTTTCTCCTATCCTGCTTGTAGGTGCCTGTCATGAAGCCATAGCCCACCATTAATATTCTTCAGATAATTCTTGCATAGAAAGAGAATTTCTCCATAAACAATTTATGCATTTCACCAAAAAAAAAAATTTTACACTTTTCCTCAATCATGTGTTGATTCTATGCATTCTTTTCCATTTTTGAATGTTGATTGAGGCTTTATGTTTACACATTTTCCTAGGATTAAAGGTTGAAGGGTGGAGACCATTGAGATCATGCCTATGTGTTTTAGTTTCACATGAGCCAAGTGTAGAAGGTTGTATTGTACTCCATTTGAGCATAATGGTCCATGTCGATAGGTCAGATGCTTACGTGGGTGAGGTAAGTGAGGATGTCTATGAGAAAATCTGCGAAGTCCATTTAGCTGGCAATGTGTAGCTCCTCCTCGGTCAGCATGCGATCCAAGTAGGGGTGAGTCATGATGTGATCTTCGAGGAGCCATTTGCAAATGGTGGTCGACACCCTATAGGAGGTTGGGGCAATATAAGTTGGGTCAGATTTGGAGGTCTTGACTGAATGTCTTTGCTCGACATTGGTTATGATTTGGTAGCCTTCTTACTCCCATTAGAGTCTGAGAGCATACCATTGGCATAAGAAAGAGGAGTCCTTAACAGCCAACTATTTTAGCCTTGCAATTTCCTAGTTGATGGCAAGGACCATTGCCATTTTCGTAAGATGTAATGAGGCATTGCTTACATGCTTGTTCGCAAGAAATCTCGGTGTCTATGAGGTTCTCAGCTGCCTGGGGCACCTTAATGAACACAAATTCTAATTCTTCCCATGATAAAGGTAGCATGCATACCTCCATTGCTAAAGGATCATCTAAGAGTCCTAGGTCTAATCAATCTCACAAACACCGAAGGCAACTGACCAAGTCATCCCCTATATTTTCAGCTAAATTTGCAAGCAAGGTAAGAATTGAACATTATTTGTAAGAAGGTCTAAACCCTATTAGAGGCTAGGGTTTGACTAGACTTGACACCTCTCAGTGGTTGACCTCTGCATTTTCGGCTACAAAGTGTGCGGTTTGGCCTCTCATACACTAGGCTTGGTTGGGAATTGTGACTTTATGCTGCCAGATGTCTGTGAGGCTTGGGTAGCACTAAGAGTGCTAGGTGGGGTTACATTGGAGTTATCAAGTTGCATTTTCGATCAATGGACTCATTGAGGGTCTAGGTGGACTATGTTGGACTCTATAGGTTTCGTAGCTTGAGCTTTTTGTGGCCTTAGTGCATGATCTATCATGTGGCTCTGCATGGGTGGGTTTGAGGGTGGCATTTGAGTAGTGTTGCTAGCCAACTTAGCTTTCGGCACCCATATCCAAGCAGTGCCCTCATAATAGCCTTGTGCTTGTAAGGTCTTGGGAACCCATCACGGCTTTGGCTGTTTGGTGCCTATAGTTTCTTTTTTACCTTCTAGGTCTTAAGTATGAGTTCCTAGACTTGTGAGGTTGTGGTTGCTTGCTCCTCGGTGGCATTCTTGGATGTTTCGGTACCCACTTGAATTGTTGTTCAAGGGCCTAGCTTTGATCTCGGTGGTGTGTCGACAGTGTGGCGTGGTGGGTTGTGACAAGTCTCGACCCCCCTCCTTAGACTTGGTGCTAGGTTTCTCTATCAGTGGCCTTGCGAGCCTTGATGAAGCTAGGCTGCCCTTGTTGAAAGCCATGACTATTCATACATTGCCGATGGCCAGGTGAATGCACTATGAGTCATAGTCGACATTACAATGTGCTTGCTTTTTAAGTGAGCATCCTAACAGTGATTCTTGACCAGCATCTTTTGTGTTTGGAAACACATAAAATAGCATGGGTATGCTTTCAGACTCGATACAGGTTGCTACTTTACACTTTCCTAAAAGAGCATAAGATTGACCCCCAAAAGGGTTGAGTTTAGCATTGGTAGGTTGTAGTTGTGGGCGGCCAATTTGAGTTCAATGATCATGAGTTAAGATATTGAAATCACCTCCCTCATCGATCAATGCATTGAAGGTATGTGTCTGTTGGGCAGTGACCGTTATGTGTAGGTAAGTGGGTACCACTGCCTCCTCATCTTCTTCCTCAACTTCCATTAATGTGGTGACTTGGACTTTCACAAGGGGCTCTAGCATGGGAGGCTCATGCAATGGGTGCATGCAAGGGTAGTACTTCTTTATGCCGCTTGCATTGAAGAAGCCCATGCCCTCTCCCTCAAGGGTCTCGAACTCTACATTGCTTCTTCGACTAATAATGAGGACTCAAAAAGGTCCCAATCCCCTGAACGTCATCTTCTCTTTGTGCCCTTTTATTGAGTAAAACAACACTAAGTCACCTTGTTCAAATTCTCGCTACTTGACGTGCTTGTCAAACCAACTCTTGTGACATGCCTTTTTACAAATCAGTGCATGGGTGGCTAGAAGTTGAGTCTCTAATAAGCGTTCCAGCTCGATCAAGTGGTCAATCCATGCCACCTTTTTGTTCCATCTCTCTTGGGTGGAGCTTGGGTGGCTATTCTCAAGCTCGGGACAAGGAATTTTACATGTAAAATGGCTTCAGTCCCGTAGGTTAACTTGAAGGGAGTTTGTCCCATCGTTGTTTTAAAGGTTGTTTGATAGGCCCATAAGGCTGCTATCAACTTGTTGTCCCAGTCACACTGTGCGAGGCAGAGACCACCTTGGTCAGGACGTTCATTAAGATCTTATTAGTAGACTTAGCCTAGCCATTTTCTTGAGGGTAATAGGGTGAATATTTTCAATGGATGATTAAAAAGGTCGAGAGGGGGTGAACGATCACTTCATTAATGAAGTGCATACCTTGATCATTAACAAGTTCAATGGGGCAATCGAAGCGTGAGATCACCTACTCCCAAAGGAACTTAGCAGTGGTCGTTTTTCCTCGTGGCTCGAGCTTTTGCCCACTTTGTGAGATAGTCAATAGCAACGATGATGTACTTGGCCTACGAGTATTGTGCCGTGTGACTAATTGGCCCAATGAAGACAATTCCCCATTTCTCGAATGATTTTCTTGCAATGATTGGACTTAGCTCCATTTTGTCCGTGCAAACAAGTACTTTAGTCCATTGGCATTCGTCACAGTGCTTTACAAATTGTGCTGCATCTCGAAAAAGAGTTGGCCACCACCATTGAGAGTGCAGCACCTTGCGGGCTGTTGTGTCTCCACCAAAGTGACCTCCTGCAATTCCACCATGTGCTTATGCAAGTATGCCATGCATCTCATGTTCAAATGCACATCTGCGCACAGGAAGCCGTCGTGCCCTATCCTATAGAGTTGTCTTGCAATCAACTAATAGGGTTGTATTTTGAGGATGAGTCACCTAAGTTGGGCCTTCTTGATAGGTCTTTTAGGTAGTCCGTGCTCAAGCACTTGGACTACATCGTCTGCCCAATATGGCATCAAGTCAGCTCTAAACAAGTCCATGTCACTAGCCAAGTT
The DNA here is from genome assembly GCF_053477565.2 of Lygodium microphyllum. NCBI lineage: Eukaryota > Viridiplantae > Streptophyta > Polypodiopsida > Schizaeales > Lygodiaceae > Lygodium > Lygodium microphyllum. The sequence continues at coordinate 118,448,029 of NC_141160.1, forward strand.
AAACAGATGTGCATCAGGCAAGTCATCGATGATGCCCTATTCAGCTTCTTCTCCTATGGGTATGCGAGACATATGGTCGGCCATGTAGTGTTGCTTCCCTTTACGTACAACCACAGAGAAGTCAAACTCTAGAAGTAGAAGTAACCATCGAGCGATGCATCCCATAGCGCAGGGTTTGTTAGCAAAATAAAGCAAGACTTGATGGTCAACAAAGAATACAAAAGGTGTGGCCAAAAGGTAATGCCGAAATTTCTTCACAGCAAATACCATGTCTAACCCTTCCCTCTCCGTGGTGTAGTTTATATCAGTATCCATGAGTTGTCTACTAGCAAATCTCACTGGAATAGTCTAAATTATGTTCGCTCAGTTGGCACAACACAACCCCTGCAGTAGACTTCAAGGCATCAATATGAACGTGAACAGTTATTGTCCAGTTTGGGGCTCATAATATTGGTGATGTGGTTAGAGCCTTCTTTAGTTCTTCATATGTGTGCTAGCATTCCTCGATCCATCCAAATATCACCAACAATTTGTATAGAGACCTAGCGATTAATGTATAGTTTAACGCAAATCGTCGATAGTACCCTGTATGACCAAGGCAGCGTTGAACTCCCTTGTAATCGGTTGGTGGTGGGAGATCGACGATAGTCATGACCTTCAAGAAGTCGGTGGCAATGACATTCTTTGGCACCAAGTGCCCTAGGATGCACCCATGCTTCACCTAGAACTAGCATTTCAAGGGGTTTATCGAGAGACAATACAGGCTACATCTTTCAAAGACTACTAGGAGCTTGCCCATGTGTGCCTTCCAAGTGGAGTGGACACATAGATTGTCGACAAATACCTCTAACCCTTGCTTGAGCATGTCTTTGAAAATGGCATACACGAGCCCATGAAATGTGGTTGGTGCTTTTGTCAACCCGAAGGGCATGGATATGTAGGTGAAGATGCCCGACTCAATAGCAAAAGCAGCCTTATGCCTATCATCCAAATGTACTTCCACTTGCTTGTATCCGGAGAAGCCATCCAGGAAATTGTAGGCCTCTTTACCAACCCCCCTCTTGAGCATATGTTCAATGTATGGTAGTGGATAATTATCTCTCTTTGTGGCAGCATTTACTTTGTAGTTGATGCACCCTTTGTTTTTTCTATTCTTCTTCATCACAATCACTATGGGTGACACCCAGTCCGTGTGCTCAATCTCATAAATGAATCCTGCTCTCATTAGCTTATTGATTTCCTCCTTGATAGCATGAGAATGTTTGGGATTCATTGGATACGGTCAATGTGCTTGATTGGCATTTCGTCGGATGTCATTGGGGTGCTATGAGTCACTACACTCGAATATACCCCCTCTTAGCTCATAGAGGGACCATGCGAATATGTCTATGTATTCTCGCAAGAAAGCAACGAAACTTGCCTCCTCTTCCTTGGTCAAGTCGTTGGCCATAAAAACAAGTCAGGGTGTCTCCCCTTCCTCAGCTAGGTTGACCTCCTTGACTTTGGCACATCCTTCTATAGGCTCGCTTGCTTGCCCTCGTCTTTTGGCCCCTAGCAAGACCACTATCCTCTCACCTTTCTTAAATCTCGTAAATCATTTTGACAGGTCTTGCAGCTTCTCTGCTCCTCAGCTTTTATTTCCTCTTTTCCTCCTTCGACCTTTAGTGCCTTAGGTGAAATAGTAGGTCTCCTTTGGTCCATTTGGTCTTAGCTGGTCAGGCGATCTCAGGGTCATTGTCTGAGCTTACCTCCAACTCAAAGTCAAACTCTCTGTCTTCGCTAGAAGAGGAAGTCTCTCCAAGGGGTCGTAACTTAGATGGTGATTCCATTCTAAGTACTGGTGCGGCACAGGCAAGACCCTCTTATTCGTAATCAATAGCTCCTATGTGCTCCAACTAGGTGAAAATGCTCTTTTTCTGTGGTTTGGAGTCTGCCCATACTTGTTCGATCTCATGCCCCTCTGTGTTGTACTCTATCGTGTCGATCTCTTCTCTACTCTCATCATTGGAGGAACAACAATCTTCGTACTCATCATCGGACTTGTCCTCATCCGGCTGCTTGTCATTTAAGGCCCAATTGTGCATCAAGTTTAAGTCATGCACCTTGGTCCATTCCCACTTGGGTTCATCCAAGAGATCCTTGATCGGTTTAAGATTTGTAGTCAAGTTACCAACTAATTTGTTTGTTACATGCTCTAAGATCTCGTGGAGGCCTCGTTTGTTGTTTGGGATGTGAAACATGACAGAGGTAGGATGCGAGCTCCTGGCCATCATGCAGATTGGCACTAAGGGCATGTCTTTGGGCTTACTGACTGCCTTAGCAGCTTGCTCATATTTCTCATTGTCTAAGAATGGCAGATCGATTGTGGCTAACACATGTATCCAATATCACTCATCCTCCAAGCAAGGGGGGGTATATTTATCAATTATGGTATGTAAGATTTCCTAATTTGAGCATAGCTGAGATGGTGTCTTGGTCAACTAGTGCCCTAGTCTTCTATGACACGTGCATTGCGCATCCAAGGTGGCTTAACATGATATTTCAGTCCACTCCTTTCATGACAATAAAGTCCATAGAGAATCGGACTCGTGCAATCTTCAATGGCCAATTTCTTAGCACTCCAAATGGCTTCAATTTCATTCCCTTAGCCAGCATGACATCAACCACCTAGCATCCTCGATAGGTGGGTTACCCCAAGCCTAGAGTATTGCGTGGCTAAGTACACTGACATTTTCCCCTGTGTCTACAATCCCTTTCCTCATGGTGTTACTTAGAGCTAAGACTAGTAAGACTGCGTGCATTTCAGTGCCTTCCCAAAAAGCATTAATATGTAATGATATGGGCACTAAATGTAGCATCATGCTCAATATTTGCGTTACTACATCATGATCTTGCAAGTCGACGATAGCTTGCTCCCGCAATCCTTCCACCCATTGCTTTAGCTCCTGCCATAGTGTCAACTGCTACTGCCTAAGCAAGTCTCCTAAGCTCAGAGTTACAGGGGTGGTTACTAATATTGTGAGCCGATTGCTCACTGCTTACTTGTCTCCTAATTCTGCACGACTTGGCCCATAGTCTTGACTAATTTATTGGCCCGTGGCATTCAAGCTTTGTCTAGGCAGCACAATTTAAGGTGCAAACACACCTGTCATTCGTGTGGGAGAGACTGGTGTGCTCACACTAGAGAGGTCATCGATCTCATCCTCTAAGATGGGCTTAGCATTCTTTAGGTATTCTAGGCTTCTCTTACCCACTCCTTGACCTTTTCTATGGCTTCGAGTTGCTGTTTCAAGTTGGGATACTCTCCTACCTTGGCACTCCCTTTTTCAATTGTTCTTGGGGCAGATGTTTCGGCCTCGGTGTCCATGACATTCATTCTGATAGGCAGTCTTATTGTGCTCTCGGTTTTCAATGCAACCTTTGCCTCCCTTCTCTACTTTCTTCGCCTACAAATTTCCTTTCTAATTGAGGCTGCATCCATTTTGCTAGGCCCTGGCAATGATATGCCAACTGTCTGCCTCATCTATGCACGAATCATGATGTGCAATGGGATGGGCATGGCTTCCCTGTCACGTGTCTCAATGCCAAACAACCCCAATGGAACTGATGGGACAGTCGCCAAACTAGAGACCCAGGGCAATTAGCAAAAAGGTGAGTGCTTCCATAGTCAACGCATCTGAGATCAGCCTTATCTCAATTAGCTTGCTCCCTATAGGGGCAGCATGAAGAGATGTGTCCTGAGTGACCACAAGTCCAATAAGAAATCGGTTCTTGGGTCCGCCCTCCTAAGCCTATGTCTCTCCCTCTTCCTAACGCCACCACCGACACTAGTCGATAGGCCATGAGGATTAGATTGCATTCCTCATCATACGAGACATAGGGGTTTACATAAGGCTCCTCTCATCATTCGATTCCTCCACATAGTGGACTGGAGTGTCACTCAGTGGATGGGTTATGTAGGGTCCAAGCAGCCTAGGTATGCCTATGGGATTGATCTCTATCCTAGGGATGGCTGTCTTTGTATAGTAAGATACTGGGAGGGCCAAGGGGGTTCCTCTCTCGAAGAGATTTGGAGGCCTATTCCCTAGGTAAAGCCAGTTGCAAGGCTGTGAATATGGGAGTCTCCGCAATAGTCTACAGTGCATGGCATCGTGTCTGAACCTACAACAGTTGGCACAAGGCTTAGGTCTTGACACTCAGCTAGAAGGTGGTTTCCACTGCAATAGACACATTGGACATGTAGCCGTATAGGTCTTCTCGTCATCTCGTGTAGCTTAGCCAACTCTAGCTTCACCTCTATCAACTCCTGGCTCTGATCGACATTCTTTCCTTTGTCTTGGGTGCCTTGGCTAGATGTGTCACTTCTAATGATTGAAGTCCTTTCTGAGGTTCTAGGGGAAGTGAAGTCTTGAGTTGTGGGTCTTGAGCTCCTTTCTTTGAGTAGATCATCCACTCGTATGGCTTCTTCAAAGACCCTAGCTAGCACGTCCCTTTGCAGGGTTGAGTTGCTCACCAATTCTTTGTAAAGCTCTTCACTTTGGATTTCACTTCTGAACATAGTGGAGATTGCTCATTCACTAGGTCTCTTTGCAGTGATTGGTATTCTCTTGAAAAGACTCCACACATGGGTGACATAGTCTTGAATATCCTCCTTGTCCTTATACTTGGCATTCATCAATCTAACTATGAGGTTGTCAGAGTATCCTACCTTAGAGAACCTCTTGATGAAGAGACTCTTGAGGGTGTTAAAGTCATTGCATTCAGCATTGTCTAAGCTAGTGTATCACATCCTTCCTTTGTCTCCTAGGCAAAGTCCAAAAGCTTGTGAGTGCTAAGTGAGATCTATGAGGTTGTTAGCCTCACAGACCTGCTCGAACTAATCTATAAAGCTGTATGATTGCTCGGCTGGTACTTGTCTAATTGTTTTGCAACTACAAGGATTCTCAATTGGCTCTTGGAGCCCTAGCTAAATCCTAATCCTGCCAGCAACAACGATGTTGCTAGTGCTATAGCACTTTGCTCTATTGGGATGTTGTCTATAAGTCACTTCATGAGAAGATCGCTCAACATTAAGTTTGCCTCTATCGCTCTCTTCCTCTATGCATTTGGTCCTATTCGGTTTCTATTCACTCTCATTTCTATGTCTTGCTGCAATCGCCTAGCATGTTGTTGTTGGTTGTATGCTATTATGCCTTGCAAGACTTTTTGTGCCAGTTTTCATTCCTCTTCAAGGTCTGCTATGATGTCTTCTGATGGCCTACCATGGTGGTCTACCCTGATTTGTGCATCGTATGCATCCACCATCCACTGGATTTTGACTAGGAAATATCCTAGGTCAAGCTCCTCGTTTTCGTGGTTTACATTGGGTTTTGCCATGTCCATGGTTTCCTACTCCACCAAGTTGTCGATGAGGTTGATCAAGTTAGGCAGCATTGAGCTCCCAATGGTGTTGCTCCCTCAATGTGCCTGGCCTTCCATGCTACATCTATCACTTGGCCCTACCGATTGAGGTTGCTTGATCCCCTGTCTAAGTTTGAGTATCGTCTCCTATTGGTGGGTTTGTTCTATTTACTATATCTAAGTGTGTTCCTTTTTATTGATAGTAAATCCTCAATTTACGTTTGCTCAATGTGTGCATGCTGCTCTTTTTTATGCACTGTGCTAAATAAGCCTTTCAGTTTTTCCAAGTGCACTTCAAGCATTGAAAACAATGTGGATGCGCACACAAGATAATAAGTGTAGCTTCCACACTCTGGTCTAAGCTCTCGACCGAATAAGTCTTTATACTTAGTTATACTGGCTACTCTCTTTGGTCTTTAGGGTTTGTGCTATGTTTTTCAGCTTGATCACGATCAAATGGGGTTCTGGGGGTCAGTTTCACAGCTCTAATAGGAACTAAAAGCTAACATGACTATCAACGGTCATGTCTAGTCGTCCAGCTACGATTTCTAGGGTCAATTTCATCTATAAAAATTTCAAAGTCTTCCCTAGATGCAAGAGGTGTTTTACCTTACCCAAGATGCGCTAGGTTCATCAGTTTCCCTTATCAGAATTTTGGTCCGAATTTGACAATATCCAATTTTATAGTGTCCAATCCTCAGAGTCAAATGTCTGATTTTAAGTGTCTGATTTCAAAGCATTCGATTCTTGCATGTCTGAGTGCCAAGTGTCCAATATTGATGAGGTTCGATTTTTGTTTTTTCGAGTGGCCGATGGCGGCGGTCGAGTGTTCGAGTTTGATTCTAATGAGCCCAATCCTCCCAATCGGACGGGGTGAATGTCTCATAGACCGCCGATTTTCAGGATCAGGTGGACATGGACAAGCCAAGTTAGTCCAAATGTTTGAATTCAAGGAATCGGACATCTGAATGTCCAATTCTGGGAATTGAGCCCTTGTGAACCGTGTTTGATTCTACTGGCATGCAAACAACGGTAACAAAAAATCGATTCGTGGCAATGATTTTGGCCACACCCACACATGCAAGGAGCTCCAAAATGCAAGAATGTATACACAAGGACGGTTCTATGTACCTGATATGCATGGAAAACTCCTGTGGCAACCAATCAATTTGCCCTAAGCTCCAACTCTCTCTCTCTCTCTCTCTCTCTCTCTCTCTCTCTCTCTCTCTCTCTCTCTCTCTCTCTCTCTCTCTCTCTCTCTCTCTCTCTCTCTCTCTCTCTCTCTCTCTCTCTCTCTCTCTCTCTCTCTCTCTCTCTCTCTCTCTCTCTCTCTCTCTCTCTCTCTCTCTCTCTCTCTCTCTCTCTCTCTCTTTGTGCTGCTATAGAAACTGAAAATGCACCTTCCACCCCCTTCCAAGGTCTTAAGCCCTTGTGCTAATGCCCAAGTGTTGTCTCGTTAGTGCTCAAGTCTTGTCAAAGGAGTGAAAGTCCATTTTTTCCCCGATTTTGCCCTGTTCTAGCCTATTTTACAATAGAAACTTGAGGTGGCTTTGCTTCAATTTCTTGCTTCTACCCTACTCTAAATGCAACAAAAATCAAAAGACAAGTACTGAAATGATTCCTCCTACTTGTCTACTCATCAAAAACCCAAAATACTTACTTTTTTTGAAGATTAAAAATCCTGAATCTCCTACCTATCTCAAGCACCGATTTGAGGATGCAACCCTACTTTGACGCTTGATTTGAGGCACGCAAGTCCTTAAGCTTGAATCCGTTGGTCCTGGCAATGGAACCAAAATGTAGTGGGAGCTCATGCTCAACCACCAAGACCCATGGACTACTTATTTCTTCAAGCATTTCAAGCGAGCACAAATGGAGATCTCTCACTTGGCCAATGCGCCTTCGATTCTACGAGGATGTAGTGAGCTTACCTTGATACCCGAACGAGTAGCCTCCTCCCTCAAGCAACCCGGTAGCTCCATGATTCAAGATGCAAGCTCAAGCAACCTCAAGCCTCCACCTTCAAGCTCCATCCTTCATAGCTGCATACAAGAGAAGAGAAGAGAAGAGAAGAGAAGAGAAGAGAAGTGAAGAGAAGAGAAGAGAAGAGAAGAAGAAGAAGAAGAAGAAGAGAGGAGATGATAGAGAGCTTCTTCTCCAAGATCCCTCACCCTCACACACTCACTCCCTCACTCCTTCACGCTCCCTCTCTCAAGCACACACAAGCAAGTAAGAAGAAGAAGAGAAGAGAAGAAGAAGAGACCACTTTTGCCACACACCAAAGAATGAGCTTCTCATTTACTTCTTGAGTTTATATACAAAACCATAAATCCCTTAGGCACCCATCCCCTTTTTTTACATGATCGTGCAACTTGCCAAGGTCCTCTTTCTCCATTCCCTTTCTAGTTGCCTTATCCCTTCACCCATGTCCATTTAGACTTTACAACTTGCACAGGAGGGAACCTGGCACTCTTATAAAATGAATTACACTGCACCCCGCACTTTCCTTGCAAGAGCCCTTGGAGGTTCTCCCTCATCCTTGAGAGAGCATCCTTCATCTTTGAGAGAGTCTCCTTGATCCTTGAGATCTTCTTCATCCTTGAGAGGACCTCCTTCATCCTTGAGAGAGCCTTGCTAGAATCTTTGGTGCTCTCCTATGTTTTTTCTGAGCTTGCCTTCTCCACTTTTCCTGCCTAGGAAGAATGAGCTTCTTCATTCACTTTTTGAATTAAGCTTCCTCGGTCTTCCTTTGCTTCCTTTTTGGCTACCTGGTCCATGTCTGTGACGTGTCTTGTAACACTTCCCATTGATTAAGTCTTACGTTCGTATTTTCATATGAGCATATATATTTCTCGAAAAGATTGTGAAGTGTGGCGAAAGAGTTTTCATCAGATCACTCATGTTGATGAGCAACATTTGAAGAAGACTATGTTATTACAGAGCTTGAGGAAAGTGTGGGAAAAGCACCCTCAATTCGATGCCAGCAACACCATACTCTTGGAGGACTATTGCTATAAGTCTCTAAAAAATGAATACGAAAACTTTTTAGTTGTCAGTTCCTATATACCAGAGGTTGAGCCCCATAACAATCCCTCATATCTAATGGTGGGTACTATTGAGCCCTATCTTTAAGGGTGGATCGAAGAACCCTACCCACTGGCCTACAGTAGAAAACATCCCATGTATGATGTTGGAGATGACTTGTCTCTAGCAGTGACAAATTACTTTGTTCAAATGGAGGTCTATTCGTATCAGTCGGAAAGGCCAAATGTATAAGTTGTTCCAGTTGGTTCTAAGGTCATTAGTGTGAGATCTCTTCCTTGGTCAAAATTGGCCAAGATGCTAGTTGCCAATCCCAACCAGGTTTTTACTTCCTATACACATATGATTATTCTCTCTTCATAGTAGTGAAAATACTCCTCAAAGGCTAACTATAGCATGAGCTTGTCAAAAACATGTCTTCTTAACTTTTCAAAAATTGGAAACTTCTTTACAATTTGTAATAGAGTTCCATGTTATTAAAAGTGATTGCATCTTAAGGTTATATTTAGTTGTGGAAATGTTTATAGAAGGAAAACTCTATACAATGTACTTAGGGCCATGATGGAAAGATGCAACATATCTCCATCATTAAAAGGGATGGTGTATATATTCTTGTTGAATTTCCATGGGGCTATTGACAACTTATCTTATTATATGCTTGTATATATATTCAAGTTAGAAGAATTTTTTTAGTGGAAAAGAACATTCTATTTTGTTAGACTTCAAGCTCACCTATTTGTCTTCAACAATTATGACTGTACCCGACACTTAGGATGTCTAGCTGTACCACACTATGTGGACATTGAATAAGTCGGTGTTTTAGGACTTGGCTGTCTTTGGTGTGAATGGTCCTTGAGACCTTAGGTTGTAGTATTCACTTTAGTTATGTGTGAGAATGGATAATGGAAGTGAGTGAGAGCACATTGCTCTACATTGTTACTCCAACTCTCTAGTCTCTGTCTCTAACTTTGAACATGGTATCAGAGCACCCATGACTAGGCTCTATGGAGTGAAGCATTCGGGAGTGAAGACACAGGTTCTTGAAGTGAAAAGGGTTGACTGCCATTGACTGTCATTGTCTGTGCAACAAGGTATGCATTTTGGTCAGATGGAGTCTATGCTTCATGTTAGTGTTTGAGGCTTCTATGGGAGCTTTGGGTAGCACCCTTGAGCACATCCTAGTGCTAATCTTTATCATCATCATCAACATATGTTGCTGCCATCAGATCTACTACCTGTGTGATTGCCCTGGTTCTGCTGCTATCATAAATGCCTGCAAACTGTCACTTACACCATTCACAGACTGATATAGAGCTTGCCTATGCTCTTTGAGAGGTTATTGAAAGCTTGGACATGTCAGTACTTGGTCAAGGGCTCATCAATCAGCTGAAAGTTCTATTTGTAGGTCTGGAAATATTCACTGTCTGCTATATACAGAGTACATACATCATGTATGCATGTCAAACATGAGGTTGGAGCCTTCAAACATGTCCAAAACAATCACCTGAGCTTCTGTCCATGCAAAGATGACATATGTATTGAATGCCATGCTTATAAACTCAAGTTTGGTGTCAAAAGAATTTAGATTTGTGAGTTCTTGACAGGCTGAAATCTATCATTCATAGTCTATAACAAGCATTCATCTACACTAGAAGATTACATGTTTTTTTTGTTGGTCTTAATGACATGTATGACATTGGATATGTCTGCAAAATTGTTTGAGGATTGACATGAGCATTGGATGCTCTTGGAAACTGAAATTTGGATTAGAAAAAAAATGCTTTGACACTCTATTGGATGGTCATGAAGTGTGAATGCATTGTCTGATATTGCTCTTGAAGACGGGATGACTTGGAAGCGGTCAGGCTCATGTATTGGATCCCATGTATGGTGGTACATGTCTATGATGTTTTGAAGAGTTTGGTGGACTAAAATACACTGGCATTGACTGTTTATGCTTGACTGAAATTTACAGCAAGTGTACCTTGCTTTTGTACTTGCAGTTCATGTTGCATTCAGTGTCAGACTGATATGTCTGGAACCCCATATGTAAAGATATAACTCTGAACTGCTATAAGTGATCTTGGGACACATACCCTTTGTGTTGAGCTCAAAAAGAGCTGCTGGTTATTGTCATTTTTTAGCCTACATATACTACTTGTCTGTACATGAACAGGTTGCCCAAATACATGTTGGTTTTGCATTGAATGCAATCCGTACATGCAAGTTGCAATACCTAGGTGATTGCCAAGTGTTAAGAGGTATATGTACCACTATTTTTCAAGCTAGAATAACTGAATGTCTGAGCACATAGAGTGCTGAAAACGGTCATAAACAGTTGCAAGCTGAAACTGAACTGTTAAGAAGAATTGGTTTGCAGGTAGCCAGATAGGGTCTACAACATGGCAAATGCAGAAAGGACAGACAATATTACCTAGATTGTGGGGGGGGAGAAGTTGGACAGCCATAACTGTGCCATCTGGAAGTTCAGAATGGAAAACTTCTTGATAGGTAAAGGATACAGGGAGTTGGGGACTGGAGTCAAAGCTGAACATGAGCCTGATCAGAGACGACTACATCAAGCTTGGACAGGAAGAGCTTGCAGGGTCTTGCACTAGTTGTCTCTATGTATATCAAATGCCATGGTAATGCAGATAATGAACTGCAGCTCTCCTAAGAATGCTTGGGACATCCTGGTCAAGTACTATGGCACAACCACAAGTGCCAGAAAGATACAGTTGAAGCAGAAGTTTAACAACATGGAGAGAAAGAGTAGATCCATACAGGATTATGTCACAGAGATCAAGACCATTGCAGATCAACTAGAATCTGTTGGTTCATAGGTTGAAGATGAAGACATGGTTGCTATGACTTTGAATGGCTTGGGGCCTGAGTATAAGTCTTTTAACACTTCTATGTCGATGTGGGTTGAAATTCCTAATTTCAATGAGCTAGTTGCATTGCTTATCCATGAGGAGGTTAAACTTGGCTTGGCTATAGGGTCAAGCAATTCTAAAAACAAGGATGCAGTTTTTTATTCCAATCAACGTGGCCATGGCAACCATGGTAGAGGCTATGGGTCTGGTAGAGGAAGCCAGCAGTATGCATCCTATGGAGATAACAACCAGCAGGTATCGAATGCAAGAGGTGGTGGAAACTTTAGAGGCAGGGGGAGATCTAGCCCCAGAAGCAGAGGCTCCTAGCAGCAGCAACACCCATCTGACAATCCGAATAAGGATAAGGATTGTCATTACTGCAGGAAATATGGGCATATTGCCAAGGACTACTGGAAGAAGTAGGGCAATCAGAAGGGCAAACAACATGGACATTTTGCTATGTCTAGTCAGGTAGATGATGCTTCAAGTGATAGACTATTTGCCATGCAGTATGTAAAAGATAGGGCTACTGAAAAATCCACTGATGATGCATTTTAGTATATTGATTTAGGGGCATCGAACCACATGACCGCTCACAATGATTGGTTCACTGACATGGTGGCTGAAAAACATGGATATGTATGTACAGGTGATGACACGCAGCATAGCATTGAGCATAAAGGCAAAGTGCCTCTTGTGGTTCATGATGGCAGAAAGAAAAATTTTCATGATGTACTGCATGTTCCATCAATTACGAAGAATTTACTATCTATTGGTCAGATGACGAAGCAGAACTTGCAGGTTAGATTCAATAAGCATGGTTGCTTTATTAAAGAGTTTGGCAATGGATGCAAGTTAGTAGCTCGCGGTCATAGGAATGGCAGAATCTTTACTCTTGATGCTACTTTAACAGAACTGAATTCAGCTACGTTTGCCCATGATTCTAGCACTATCAGAGATTTGGAAATTTGGCACAAGAGAGTGGGACATGTGAATTTGCAAAGGCTGCAAATTATGCAGAAAAACAGCTTATTACAGGTTTACCCAAGTTCCAATACTCAGATATTAGTCATGTATGCAATGCTTGCCAGTTTGGTAAGTAGTCGAGGTTGCCATTTGTCAGGCATGTAAGGCAAAGTACACATCCGTTGCAGTTAGTGCACTTTGATGTTTGGGGACCAGTCCAAAATGCATCTATGGGAGGCTCAAAGTATTATGTGACATTTATTGATGATTACAGTCGCTATACCTGGGTTTACATTTTGACAACAAAGGATGAAGTGTTTCCTATTTTTCAACAGTTTAAAAAGCAGGTTGAAAAGTAATTTGAGTGCTATATCTCTTGCTTGAAATTAGATAGCGGTGGGGAGTATGTGTTAAATGAGTTTGACAATTTTCTAGCTGAAAATGGCATACGCAGACAGCTTACCTGCAACCACACTCCTCAGCATAATGGGGTAGCTGAAAGAAAGAACAGGGTCTTAATGGAAGGTGGTCGTGCCATGATGAATGAGAAGAAGATGCTGCTCTATTATTGGGCTGAGGCTGTTATGACAGCCATGTATATCTTGAATCAGACTCCCACTGCATGCATTCATGAGATGACACCATTTGAGAAGCTATATGGCTATAAGCCGGATGTAAGTCACATGAAAGTCTTTGGTTGTCTTGCTTATGTGCACATTCCGCATGAGAAAAGGAAGAAGTTGGATCCAAAAGCGCATGTGTGTTTCCATTGGATATTCACAGGAGAAGAAGGCATACAAATGCTATTATCCCTCTACCAGGGATACTTTGGTGAGCAGGGATGTTATCTTTGATGAGATGGGCTCTTGATATGTATCACCGACTGCTGCAATGCCATCGAATATGCCTTCCACTCATGTATCTATAGTTGATTCGCAGAGCAGAGCACTATTATGACAGGTCCTAATGGTCAGACAGTATCCCCATGGACTAGGAGATTGAGGAGCTCACCGTCCACTGACACCAATATGTTAGTGAGGGGGAGATAAGATGTCTTGGACAACAAAGGAAAAGAGAAAGCTACTGAGGATGCATCTAGTATGATGACACCTGGTAGAATGACTTCTGGATATGAGTCTGCTAACACTTTAGACAGTGAACTTAGTATTCCGACTATCTATACACCTAGCACGAGGCAGAGCAGGTACATTCTGCCTCCTAAGAGAGGGGAATCGAGCAATGCACCATAGCCTAGATGATCGCAGAGAGTCAGGTATCTTGTTGGCAGGTTGACGTACAGTGGCTACTCTGCAAAGCATTATGCTTACATGACAAAAGTGATGGAGATCAAAGAACCAGGTACATATGTTGAAGTAGTGAAAGATGAGAATTGGTATGCAGCTATGGATGAAGAAATGAATGCCTTGGCTGAAAATAAGACATGGGATCTTGTGCCACTGCCTGAAGGGAAAAAGACCATTGGCTGCAAATGGGTCTACAAAATCAAATGCAAATTGGATGGCAGTGTTGAAAGGTACAAAGTCAGGCTGGTTGCTAAGGGTATGCCCAGCAGTATGGACTTGATTATGAGGAAACATTCAGCCCTATTGCCAAGATGGTAACCATACACACTGTGATTGCTTTGGCTACTGCTAGAGAATTGCAGCAGATGGACGTGAAGAATGCCTTTCTTAATGGTGACTTGGCAGAGGATGCCTATATGGTTCAGTCAGAAGGGTATATACACCCTAATTTTCAACATTATGTATGCAGGCTAAAAAAGGCATTGTATGGGCTGAAGCAGGCTCCGAGAGCCTAGCATGCAAGGATCAGTAACTACTTCTAGAGCTTGTGATTTGCTGTTGGTAGGGCTGATCACAACCTATTTACGAAAAAGACTGACAGTGGCTTGGTAGTGCTGGTCATATATGTTGATGATTTGATAATCACTGATGATGATGACTTGGGCATACAACATGTAATGAAGATGCTGAAATCTGAATTTGACATGAAGGACCTAGGAGAACTGAAGTATTTCTTGGGCATTGAGGTAGTTCCAGCTGAAAATGGTTTATGGCTGATGCAGAAGCACTATGCCATAGAAATGCTGAAGAAGTATGGCATGGCTGAATGCAAACCATCGGATACACCTCTTGATCAGAACGTCAAGCTAGACATGAGCACTGGGGTTGAAGTAGAGGATGTGACTACGTACAAGTAGATGGTTGGTAGTCTTATTTACTTGACCGTCATTAGGCCTGACTTGAGCTATGCTGTAGGGCTCATAAGCCAGTTTATGCAAAAGCCCAGGATGCCACATTTGGATGCAGTTAGACGCATTATGAGATATGTTAAGTCCACTATAGATTATGGGTTTTTCTATATCAGAGATAAGCCCTTAAAACTAATTGGATATACAGATGCAGATTGGGCAGGATGGTCATATGACCGTAGATCTACTAGTGTCTATGCTTTTGGGTTTGGTAGCGGCATGATCAGTTGGAGTAGCAAGAAGCAGCCTACGGTTGCTTTATCGAGTACTGAGGCAAAGTACATGGGTACTACATTGGTAGCATGTGAGATTGCATGGCTGCTCAAGCTTATGGCTGATTTGGATATACATGTGGATACTCCAATGACCTCCTTATGTGATAATCTGAGTAGTGTACTCCTGGCTATGAATCCAGTATACCATGCCAGGACAAAACACATAGAGGTACACTACCACTTCATCAGAGAGATGGTTCTTACAGGAGAATTGATATCATGCATGTGAAGACTGATGATGAGCAGGTTACAGATATCTTTACCAAGTCTCTAGGTAAATATAAATTCAGTGTTTTTAGATAGTTGCTTGGTGTCCAGATGCTGCATTGAGCTTGAGGGGGAGTGTTAGACTTCAAGCTCATCTATCTATCTTCAGTTATGACTATACCTGACACTTAGGATGTCCAGCTGTACCACACTATGTGGACATTGAATAAGTCAGTGTTTTAGGACTTAGCTATCTTTGGTGTGAATGGTCCTTGAGACCTTATGTTGTACCATTCACTTTAGTTATGTGTGAGAATGGATAATGGAAGTGAGTGAGAGCACACTGCTCTACATTGTTACTCCAACTCTCTGTCTCTGTCTCTAACTTTGAGCATATTTTTGCTAACTTGCTAGAAAGCACATTGACTTTACTTGGTTGGATTTGGAATTACATGCAATAGTATGTTTGTTTGAAGTTTTCTTATTGTCAAATGTTTGGAAACTTCTTATTTTGGTTAGGGTAGTGAGGTAAGGGTTTATTTTGACCTCATTGTTATTTAATATGCACAAAAAAGTATCTATTGATTTTGCATGACATTGGTGAGCCTAAATTCTTATGTGGTAATCTTTTCTAAATTGAGATATCTTGTTTGAAATTATTAAGTAATAATGAATGCAGATGGAAGCTAATGTTGATACAATAGTTGATGAACTCTAATCAAAGAGAAGTATATTTCTATAGAAAAGATGAAGCAAATCCATCACCATGATTCACAAATGACGATACATATCACTATGCCTAAAAAAGCCCCTAAAATGGGATTTTGTTAATGTATCTAGGATTTGAGTGGACTACAAACCTCAAGCATCAACCACTATGCCTATCTATGCATTTGAAGAACTATGAAAGAAATATTAGAGTCAAACTTGAAGCAATTGAAAAGGGCCCCATTTCTCCATTCGATGGATTGTAGTTTCCAGACTCATTCCAATTGTATTGTAGTCTCATGAAGGCTACCTCCTTTATCTATGCTTGAGCCTGATGAGTTGACATCGTTACCTTTTTCTTATCTACCTAAATCATATTATCTATGATCTGGGCATGGTTAATTTTGTTTCTTTTTCTCATAACCTCAACTTCTTGCAGCTTTTCTAGTGATGATGATTGTGTGGTGATGCAATGTTGTAGGTGGCAATACACAGTGATCTCCGAGCTTTTATAAATGTCAATATTGATTATGGTATTGTAATATGCACTACAAGAACTATCACATAGCACAAGATAATCATAGAACCAAAAAGCCTCATTCTCCACATAGGCACTAGATTGTATGATTATGTTGTGATTATGTGGCCCCTCGAGTTGTGGGTGGTGAGCTTTGGGCTTTTAAAAATGTCAATGTTGACTATGGTATCTGGGGGAGTTATGTTGAGGAGGTGACATCATGTTGGTATGGCCCGTTATCATTTGATGGTGACCTTCGTGTGTTGTGAATCTCCCATGGGTCACCATCAAGTGAGGAAGCTCCATCACAGCTATGGAGTTCCCTCCCATCACTTAGTGGTGACCCTTGTGGGTGGTGAGGGTGAGTGCCACAAGTGCCAAGTGTGATATTATGTTGAATTGCTGATAATTGGTGATCTCCAGGCTTTTAAAAATGTCAATGTTGACTATGGTAGCTTTGTGGTGACCCTCGTGGGTGGCCAGTGTGAGAACCATGCAATGCCAAGTATGGTTATAACAACGTTCCATCCTAGTATTAGGCAGTAGCCCTCTATTATAGAACCTAGTATAACTTTGGTACTCTATTTTGAAACCGAATGTCTATTCTAGGATCAAGAAGAGTGCACAAGGAAAATAGGGTATAATGTCCGGGTTGTAAAATAGAAGGTGATGGATGGAGACAAAAAGAACCCATGTGCATTATATCAATGACAGTGTTACTACACTAGTTACAGTTTAGAAGCACGGCAGTTATTACAATGACCACGAAGGTGCCTCCTCCCTATCTCAGAAAATAGCTCCGACAAGGTAAAATCACTGGGAGATTTTGCCATTGCACCAGCCATCTCTGAATCAAAATTTGCCTTGGGGCAACTTCTCCAATATCACCATCTAGGCTATCAACTACACCCTTGGCTATTCCTATGTCCATACTTGCTCCCTCAATAGTCTCTTCATGGACCTATAACATCACAGCCTCATCCACTAGCTTTCTACAACTGTTAGGAACCATGCCCCCCGTGGTGTCTTTTGCCTTCTTGTCAGCCCCCCTACTGCCCCCCTCGGCCCATGCAGTCCCCTCCCCACTTTTAGTATCAATAGCATCCAAATCCCCCTCGATCCTCCCAACAACTGTGGCACTACCTCATCAATTAAAGACTTCTTCTTAGCCTTGGAGTGCTCCACATCTAGCACATCATCCTTGATGTTCTTAGGTTCAACAACACCAACTTGCGGATCTAGATCCTGTGGGATATCTCTCACCTTCCCGTACTATACGACTCCTCAAACATGGGACCAACAATAGCAGATTTTGTTGGACTTGGCCCATCATATTTCACATTATCTACAGTCTTCCCATCTTCGATGACCTCAGCCACATGTTGCTCATCTATGTAGTGCCCATAGGCAATCCAAATGCATGAGCACACCAAATCAACATTGTAATCCGCATGTAAAATAATCGTGATAGACAATTGTACCAACTTACTCTTCACATTGCAATGCCCACTAATCCATGCCTTTGCCACGGCAAGTACTTCAATGTTGCACCCTTCTTTCACACAAGACCCATTGTTATGCAGAAGTGTGCTGAAGCAAAGGGGGTGGTATTAATATTTGCACTCGAGCATGAAGATGAGCATGAAGATGCCCATGCCTCGTTACTAACAACTAAGAATGTGGAGGAGGAAGAAGCAATGAGTGCATGGAATGAAATAGGAACTTATTAGGAAATTTTCCATAGACCTAGCAAATGCATTACTTAAAGAGAGCTATTACAAGGACTAGTTTGTAGCTTGCCAAGCACAATATCTTTACGCACTAGGAGCTCTATTTAAAGACAATCCTCTTAGCCACTGTGCTTACCATTGATGATGTAAAGGAGCTAAACACATAGTTTTTACTAGCCACCAGTTTTCTACACCATGACTTGGGATGTGAAATCAACTCATCTATGTATGAGTAGGCCAAAGAAGGGTTAATGGAACACTTACCATAATCCAATATTTATCTCAAAATGCTTTTATGGGTTTTTCAAATATATTTGAATCATCCACTACCTCAATCACCGGAATTCACTCTATGTGTGTGTGTGTGTGTGTGTGTGTGTGTGTGTGTGTGTGTGTGTGTGTGTGTGTGTGCGTGTGCGTGTGCGTGTGCGTGTGCGTGTGCGTGTGCGTGTGCGTGTGCGTGTGCGTGTGCGTGTGCGTGTGCGTGTGCGTGTGCGTGTGCGTGTGCGTGTGCGTGTGCGTGTGCGTGTGCGTGTGCGTGTGCGTGTGCGTGTGCGTGTGCGTGTGCGTGTGCGTGTGCGTGTGCGTGTGCGTGTGCCCGTGCGTGTGCCCGTGCGTGTGCCCGTGCGCGTGCATGCGTGCGTGCGTGCCCCCTCTATATCACATGCATTCAAGGCCTATTCGTAAATATGCTTATTTGTGAATTTTCCCTTAATAAAACATAACCCTTTTCTATTCAATATATAAGTAACCCCTTTATATGGAACCATTGTGTATGTAAAAAATGTGTAAAAATGGTATTTCAAGAATCCCTTATGTTGAACCCACATAATACATATATATATTTATGAGACTGACCTCCCCGGGCTCAATCATCACTCAAATTTTCAAATTGTCCTATACTAGATTTTGAATGTAGCTCATTGTTAAATAAATAAACAAATTGTTCTAAAGTCAAAATCTTTTGATTGATGCACTTAAACACACTATTTACAAGAATTTAGCATGTGTTAGTAATGACCGTAGAGCAATTTGGATAGACTTAATCTAAAGAAACTTATGCATGGGAAATAAATTCTTAATAGTAATAAGCATTATGACTGTAACAGTTGGGGACATTACATCTAGCCTTACCAACCAATAAATCATATAATTTGATTTTGCAAAATTTGCCTTCATAAGGGCATGCATGGCTAGGTCTCAAAGATTTTTCTTTTCTATTTTCAATACCTTTTCTATTTTCAATATCACATTAGCATTCTAAAACACATAAGATCATGAAAATAAAACTATATTTAATTGGCCATCATAATTGCATTGGCTCTACCTTGGTAGAATAAAATCATACATTTAAGTGTTACTCAATATTCATTAGGCTCATTACAATAGTAATATAATGTATCACATTTTAATTCTTTTTTAAGCATGTGCATAATAATTCTCATCAAAGATACTCATAGCCTAAAGTCTAGTACCCAAATGTCCTATTCTTTGTTATCCCATAATGAACAACAAAAACTATGAAATCCTCCTTCTCTTCTAGATAGCATTCTTCACAATGACTCATGGTGTGAGAATTGGTAGAGTTTTCCACACACACATGCTTAAAAATACCAAGTAAATGTACGAGATTTTTGTTAAAGATTTGGAAAGGACTTTAGTGTAATGAAATTATATAATTAAAATATTGAAAAGGAAAAAGGCTACTCACAATTTCTTTCTCATATATAGTATTTGGCATTAAGCTTTGTTGTACAACAAGGTATACACCTTCTATGCTAATAATGGCTTGTAAGGTGAAGAGTAGGCACTTGATGACGTTTTTATTCAAGGAGACATCATGGAAAAAGTTGATTAAATAGGTACAAGCACAAATAGCTCAACTTTTCTTATTAACTTTATTTTTGTGCAAAAAGTGGAAGAAAGTTTTCATTTAATATGTTTTGCATCATCCAAATTGAATGTATCAACAATAAAGTTGCATTATGTAAGCCTCTTGCATAATGTTCTCCACATAAATGTAATTTATCCGTGCAGATAAAGTTAAGGGAATATTATTGGGCTTCCATCATGGACATATATAGATACACAAAACTAAACTTATGGGTTGTACAAGTGACATTCATTGTCTAACACTACTTTCTTGCGTATACCATATGCCTTAATAGGGCATAGCTTTACTTTATAACTTTCCCTAGTAAACTTTATTTTCATATTTTAAATGTATAATCTGCAAGTTTCTATGCAAAAATCCACACTACATCATCAAGGAAGCACTTTTTATTAGGTCTTTTATAAGAAACCAAACATTTGATTGAGACAATGATAATGCTGACTTTCAAAGATTATAAAATTCAATAATACTAATATAAAGTAATTTCAACTATCTCAATCTTAGGATTCATTATGAAAAACAAGAAATCAATATATGTCTAATAACAATGACAAAATGTTTCTAGAAAAGAGGATGTCTTTAACTTTAACTTTGGAGACTATGTTTCTTTTTTTTAAATACAAGTGGCCCCATATATTTTACAAGACTCAAAAGCTTACATGTGCTATGGATAATGGCTAGTTGTAGTTTGGTTATGGTAGTTTGAAGATCTAAGGTGTGCTAATTTGCAAGTTTTTAAAAAAGTATATAAATAAAAGGCTACATTTGAACTGAACAAAGCCTTAATTCAACAATTTTGAGAGTTATAATCAACAAAGTGGTGGATGAGAACTTTAGAACAAGACAAGAATAATAGCCTTACAATATGAAAATTTTAGAAGAGGCTATAAGAATGACAACTAGTCAATATCTATTAACGATTGATAAATAGAAGAGGAGAAGGCATTTTTAAGAGAGAGCATCCAATATTATTGAGCAATGCTTGAATGAGAAATGGAATTCTAATTATGTCTTTTACATGTGTAATGGAGTTAATGTGGAAGAGATGGACATTCAAGAAGAATGGTCTTAACACTAAGATAACATAAACATTATGCTGAGTGATACCGATAGATGGTCATGGTAGAATTTCATTTGCATCTAGTATCAACTATGCAAGAGAAAGAGATCATAAAAGTTGAATCATCAAAAGTTCAACAACCACAAAGAAAGGTTCAAATGATTTATGATTTGGTTTGCATTCGGAACTAAATTGCAGTTAGCACTATTCAGATCCTTTAACAACAAAACAACTTTGCATGGCACATTGAAAGGAGTGGTTTTCAAAGGTGGGCTTTATGTTAGTTGGTAACACTCACAAGGAATCATAACTTGTAAACGATAGCTTGTAGAGACAAGTTAACAAAGAAAAGCCCTTGTGTGCTCTCTCAAAGAAATTAGCTTGGCATTTCATATTCTATTATGTAATCATGGACTTCTAGATTTACCCGAACATTTAGGCATAATTCTTATTGCAAATTGATCGAGTTTTCAAAATTGACTTTAAGAGTATGTGGCCTAGAGAGTAATATGGCTTGTATTAGCTTGTTCAAAATTATCCCACTTACAACACATCCTTTAAACGTCATCTCAAGGAACACTATTGTATCAAAATACACTTGGAAATGTATCTCAACCAACAAATTTTTAGACAAGGATCATGTGAGCAAAAACGCCCTTAATGGTTCAAGCACATGATGCTATGAAGAAAATCAAAGTTCTTAATTTGAGTTTTTAAGTAGCATGAATAAGAAATCTATGTTGTAGAATTATGAATTCTTTTGTCTTTAGTGTAAAATATATTTGTATTCATATTAAGTAGAAATTTTAAGGCCTTCAAAGAAAGGTCAAAGGACAAAGGGCATCTCTACATATGACATATCTACATACCATTTTAAAGAAGCTTACCTATTGATGTAAATGTTCTACCTTTAAAATGTTCATCAAGCCACAAGAAATGACTCCAAACTTATTTGGAGCACTAAAGAGAGGCAACCAAATCCACTTCTAGCTCTACAAAAAGAACATCATTTCTAGCACTCCAAATATCTCTCAAAACAATGGCTCCAAGTATATTCCCATTTCCTCATCATTCAACTTGCCTTGATCACCTAACAAAGCTTGTGAATCCATGGTCTTATATGCAATCTACATCATAGTATCTTAACTTTTGAACATGCCCAAAAAAGATGCATTACATCTTACTCATTACATTTACAAAAAGTGCACAACAAAGAAACCATATTATATCACAACTTCATTTTAATAGGTAACTTCTTTGTCGTTAGGATTCTCCAAACGAAAGGATTTAGCTTAAGAGAGGAGTAGCCCACCGGGACTTCACAAATCTCCTCTTCCACACCATGAGAGGATCTAAAGGGAATATTTTTTATAGTGCTCACAGATGTTTAAAGAATCCAACTCGACCACTCCTTACAAAAAAGTAAAATTAAACTTGAGTTAAATAAGTGATTTTCCTTTATGATATTCCCAATAAGAGAATGGATTTTCATACTTAAAGAGGCACCCCAGATGAAGAGAAAATTCTAGCATTTAGAGAGGAGATTCCAGGATGTCAGTACCTCTACTGGTACTGCTAGTGTATAACATTCCCCTACTACATCTACAAAATCTCCTCCAAGTTCTCTTGAAATAGAGGATGAAGTGCCTAACTTGGAAAATCACTCAACTCCTCCTAATCTTGTGGCAGAAAGATTACATCATTTGGTGCTAGAAAGCACAACGTTGTTAAGGAATATAGTAGTTACTACAAAGAAAGCTCTTAATTTTGATCCTCTACCTCCATTGAAAAAGAAGAAGACAAGATCCACGAATCCCAACCCACCAAAATCAATCCTAAGGTCAAAGCATCTAAGTTCCCTAGCAAAAAGAAAGAGAAGCCGAACTGCCACGTTGCACAGTTCTAGACAAGGTGGGTGGCTAGCGATTTTAATAACATCTTTGGGGACCACATTAAGATGTAGCAGTTTTTGTAGCAACCTTCAAAGGTAAGGCCATGGATTGGTATAACATTTATGATGCTGGACACTTTGCCACATATGATGGCCTTAAACTACTTTTCTAAGTAGATTTAGAAAACATAAGATAGCTACGGATGTGTTGAAGAAGTTGAAGCAAATCAAACAGAAGACGATGTTGGTGCATGACTATGCACAAAAATTCAAGAACCTACTGGTGGGGATAGGTTGAATGTAGATGATAGAACTTCCATAGATCTGCGATGTTCATACTTTGTCAAGGGATTGGATAAAGCTAATGTAGGAGTAGTTGCTAAAGTGGAAATAAAAAATAACAACACCATAGATGTGTTAGTTGAAGTAGCACAACGGTGGAGAAAAGACTTAGCAAAAGCAACTCTAAGAAGAAGTGTAGTAAGGATGCCTCAAAATCTGATTCTAATTCTGAGGATAGCAGTGATGAAGAGGATTTGTCATCAGGTTCTAAGTCAAATACTGAATCAAGTGACTCAAATGATCATAGAAGTAGACAGAGGCAGAAGTGGTATAAAAAGAAATCTAGGAAGGATAAGAGTTCTTTTAAAGATAAGAAGAAAGCAAAAGAGAAAGAGGATAAGCTAGCTTTTGAAAAAATATTAGAGGAGAAAATAAAGAAACAATTATTGAATATGGGAGCTATTAATACTCTCGGGAATGTGAAGCCATGTAGCATATGTCAGAAGGTGCCATGAGGCTAGGAAATGTTGGTACAATCCAATAGTGCGGATTACAAGGTAGCAACCACCACCTCCAGCAGCACTGGTAAAGCAAATTACATCTAAGATGACACAATAGTGTGGATTCATAGGTTTTGGTAAGAAGGGTCAGCTACCTAAGCAATGGGGCAATGACCAACCAAGGTAGTGGAATAATGCCCAATAGAGGCCGTGAGGGCCTTGCTATTACTATGGTAGGCATGGACATATGTTAGGACCTAATTATGAGCTATGGGTACACTATAGGGCTCAAAGGGGAATGCAGACCGGAGAGCAATAAGAAATGCAGTTGGCAAGACTACCCTATGGACAGCAACCACCAGCACCTGCAGCTATGGTCTTAGTCAAAATACCTACAGAGGTCACTGAGGATCAAGCAATAGGCCAGCAACTCAAGAAAAATTTAAAGAAGTTCCTCAAAAAAATGTGCCAAAGCAAGGGTGTTTTAAATGTCAACCAACATGGGTTAGAGCCGCATGTAGGCCGTGATTGTTCAAACTGTATAATTGTGGAAGATTGTTTGGAAGAGATAGTGGTTTTAGCCATCACTAGGGCTAAAACCAAGTATATGATAAATTGGGATGATCTGGAGAAGGCTAAGGAAGTAGCCTCTAAAGAAATTCAAAAGTTGCAGAAGAAAAGGAGTCAAAATGACTCAATACCACATTTTTTTTGTATGAAGTATAGGGAAGTCAATTGTAACATGCAGAAAAACAATAGAATTTGCCACTTATAGGGGTACAATTTAGTGGCCAACAACAAAGTCTAGATCTTTCTAAACAATCTCAAGGTTCCTATGAGTTATTTACTACATTAGCTAGATCTTCATTACAGTTAACTTTCGAACAAATCCTTGACTTGATTCCAAGATTCAAGGAGAAACTCTTAGCAAATATTGTATTGAATAAAGGACAAGTGTGGAATCACTATGCTATTGACAACTAGGAGATTTTTGAATGTCAAGCTATCATCCCTACATAGACTAAAGTGGTGGATTATAAAGTGCTAGCCATACAAGTGGAATACCGAGGTATTAAATTTGATGATGTATTAGTAAACGGAGGCTTGGGAATAAACATCATACCTGAAGAGTTGTATCTTGCACACAAATTACAAGGACTAGTACCAACATTGTTTCAAGTCAAGAGGGCTAATCAACGGAGGCTTCAACCTTTGGGGATCCTAAAGAATCAAAAGATTGGAGTTGTAGGGCTAAAGTTTAAAGTTTTTTGTCCTCTACATGAAAGGTCTAGGAGATTCATATCATATGTTGTTGGGAATGCAATGGTTTAGATTATCCAAGTTGAAGCAAGATTATGGTGTAGCTATAGCAATCATTCCCCATGGTGGTAAGGAGGTAAAGTTATTTACAGTTAATGAAGTAGCATTGAAACCCAAATACCGTCCATTGGTTTCTCAAACAATAAATATTGCACCCGAGATTGAAGATGATGAAAAACTCTTTTTATAGGCTAATCCTACCATTGTGCTAGTCTTTGAAGTGGATATTGAAATTTTTTTACCTAAATATAATGTGTTTACAGCAATACTACTGTAGGAAGCAACTTTAGCGCTCTGGGCAAAGAGTTTATCACTGTAGGAAGAGAGTTTACTGCTACAGGTAGAAGGGTCATTGCTACAAACAATAGGTTCACTATTGCAAGCAAACACGAACTTGATACAGGAAAATAGTGACCTAATATAGCTGAACACTAAATTGGATGGAGAAAACAATGATTGTCCTAAGGGAAGTGAAGCAACTGATGTGGAAATTGTCAAAGAGCAGGAAAATGCTTCATCACATACAAAGGAGGCTCTTGATAGAGCTAGTCAACAAGCCATTATTGATGCTAAGTTGAAATATGAACACACTGAGCAAGTCAACAATAGTGCTTGAAGATTATGTTTAAGAAGTATATTTGGATGTTGAATCAACTTTTAAATCGATAAAGGTGAGTATTTTTGTTGAGGAAGATTTCAAGCTACAATTGATTCATCTATGCAAAGAATTCCAATATGTTTTCACTTGGGAGTACGCTAATATAAAGGGAACTGATCCAAGAGTGTGCCAACATAGGATTGATTTGAAGGCATATGCTAAACCTATTATACAAAAAATGTATCTCTCATGAATCCAAACTATGCTAAATAAGTGAAGGAAGAGAATCACAAACTCAAAGTAGGCTTCATCAAGCCAATGAATGAAGTGACTTGGTTGTCACCTACTATAGTAGTACCCAAAAAGAATGGCAAGATATGGGTTTATATGGAGAAAAATAAATGCAACAACAATAACTGGCCCATTCCCTCTTTCGTTTACAAACTCTTTATTGGATGGCATATTAGGTCATGAAATCTATAGTTTTCTGGATGGTTTCTTAGGATATAATCAGATTCAAATGCATCCAACTAATATGGATAAGATCTCTTTTATAACAGAATGGGAAGCATTTGTAAGTATTGTTATGAATTTTGGGTTAAAGTACAGACCACTAGAGTTTCTAAGGTGCAACAACACATAAAAACTTTGATCCATATCTTAGTACTTTTATGAGAGTTTTTATAGATGATTTCTATGTGTTTGGCAAGCAGATCACCTCCAACATCTTAGGTTGTCCTTTGAAAGATGCCATTAATTTGGGATGTCTCTTAACCCATTTAAATTAGTTTTACTGCTAAAAGAGGGGTTCTTTTAGGCCATAGATCCAATGAAAATTCAGGCAGTAGCAATTCAAGAAGTGATGCAATTTGTGAGGCAAGTGAAATGCCATAGTAGGTATCTTCAATATTTAGCTCATATCTGTGCCCTGCTCACTTTGGTTACTAAGAAGGGAGTTTAGATTATATGGAGGCATGATCAAGATAAAGCTTTTGATATACTAAAGAAGATACTTGTCGTGGCACTGATTTTGCAACCTCCATAGTGGGACATTCCATTTCATGTATTTGTTGATGCATCTAACATTAAGATGGATGCAATCCTAATGCAGGAAAAGATTGCAGGGTGGTTTAGACTTGTCTACTATGCAAATAGAAGGTTTACATCAGCTAAGAAGAATTATACATTGATTGAGAGAGAAGCTGTTGAAATGATATTTGCATTACAAAAGTTTAGGCATTACCTATTGGGCAACCAAGTAGCTTTTCATATGGATCATCAAGCTCTATTGTACCTCATTAATAAACCATAGCTTATAGGAAGAATAACAAGGTGGATGCTTCTTTTGCAAGAGTTTGATTATAAAATAGTGCATACACTAGGCAAAGACCATGATGTAGATGATTTTTTTAGCAAGATTGAGTCAACAAACCCTGTACCAGGGGTAAATGATCAGTTGCCTGATCGAGAGCTATTGAGTGTTCAAGTATATCAATTCAATCCTTTCTATGACCAAATGTTGAATTTTCTACTTGATGGAGTAATGCCTACAGAATTGTCTAAAGATCACCGTAGAAGGTTGGCATTACAAAGCAGACACTTTCAAGTTATTATGGGAGTGCTCTATAGGAGAGACATTGATAATGTATTGAGAAGATGTGTGACTATTGAAGAACAGCCTGTTGTACTGCATGAGGCACATGTGGGACTAACAAGAGGTCATTTCTTAGGTGAGATTATAGGCAAGAATATTCTTCAAGCTGGTTTTATGGTAGCCAATAGTGCTCAAAGAAGCTCATCAGTTATGTGAAAGAGTGTATTACCTATATGTGAGAAGGTCAACCTCAGCCTAGAGACAGGATTTAGGATCATCTAGTCTTGCCTCTAGAGCCCTTCCAAAAGTGGGATATTGATTTTGTAGGCCCTATTAAACTAGCATCCCATAAGAGTAACAATCAGTATATTTTGGTATGTATGAATTACTACACTAAGTGGGTTGAAGCCAAAGCTTTGCGAGATAATAAAGCAACAAGTGTAGCATAATTTATTTATTCCAATATAATGACTAGGTTTGGCTATCCTACAAAGTTGGTAAGTGACCATGGTAAGCATTTTTTGAATGAAGTGATTTAGGGTTTTACTTGTAAACATTTGATTTTGCATAAAAAGTTAACACCTTACCACCCTCAAGCAAATGGGCGGGCCAAGAGTTATAACAATATCTTGTTGTGCGAATTCTTAAGAAGATAGTCTATGATAACTGTGAGGATTGGGACACTAAATTAGATTCAACATTGTGGTCTTTTCGCACATCAGAATATAAGGTATCAACAAGTTTAACCACGTTTGAGTTAGTCTATGTACTTGAAGCAGAGGTCCCAATGGAGTTCTTAGTTCCTAGCTCGAGAGTGGTGATAACTCATAGATTATCTCATGAGGACTTAGTACGTGATAGGCTATAGAAGATGATGCAACTAGAAGAGGATCAGATCATAGCTCACTACTTATTAGTAGTGCACTCATCTTGTGATGGTATATAATTCTAAGCTCGGTAAGCACGCAACGAAGTTGAAGTTGCGATATACAGGTCAGTAAAAAGTAGTCAAAGATGTGGGGCCACTGGACTTTTGTTTTGGCCACACTATAAGGTGAGATAATTAAACCATCAATTAATGGATTTAGATTTTGCAGAGATTAGTACAACTAGACTATGAAGACTCAACTAAAGAGACACAAGGAAAGCAAATAGTTGCAATCAATTTGGTTCAATCTTTAGCACTGTTACTTGATATAGCAGGCTATGATTTTTTAACCCTTATGGTTGTTTGTAGGTTTTCACGAAATGATTTTCCACATGGAGTACCACTATAGCAATGTGATATTGTTGTTGATATCTTTATCTTTCAAATTAGTTTTTACTCTCACACAAAAACCATATAGGTTTTGATTTTGTTGTATGAGGTGCAGGATGCTTTGGACTTGTTTGCAATCTTATTGCTAGAAATATGGGACTTTATGAAGTGGTGGTATTTTTCACAATTAAGTCTTATTCGTGGGAACTTAGGCCATGGTGAATATATGTTTAAAGGATTTTCACAAACTATGATGACATGGGAGAATATCATCATGAAATGGGTGAAGTATTCTCTGACAATATTTGTATTTTCTAACCATGAAATCCTGTGGATGATGGGACATTGGATCACAACTAACTACAAACGAAGGTATTTTACCATTGGAACTGTACGAAGTCTTGAAGTTTTAGTTGTGTGAAGGCCAATTAAAGGCCCAAAAGGCAAGCCTCAAACTCACTATAAGTACTTTATGTAATTAGTATGTGGTCAACTTCCTTTTTTTGTGGAGTTTCACTTAGTGCGAGTTTAGAAACGAGAAAAAAGGGGACTATGGAAAAGAGGCAAGTTGTCTTGCTCATGCATTTGGAGAAGCCAACAACCAACACCATACTTTTGTAATGTCCCCGCCCGCTCCCGCATACGAACCCCCCCATTTCAATAAAATTAGTTTAAATTTTTGTATCTCCCCCCTAGGATGACGTGACGACGACTGAGGGAGAGGTGACGCAGGTGATGACGTGAAGGAGGAGATGACAATGACTATGATGACAAAGATGAAGTGGGAGATGAAGTCAAGGGCAAGAAAGATGATGTCAATGAAGCTAAGGCTAGAGGCCTACTCCCGCTGCCATGCTAAATAGGTGGTGGAGACCCCACCACCACTCCCATCTCCTCTCTCCATTCCCCCCCAATAATACCACTCTCCCCCCTATAAAACCCCCTCATCACAAGGGGGAAAGGAGGCTGGGACACCTGCTACTGCACGGGTAGTGGGAAAGAGAGAGAGAGAGAGAGAGAGAGAAAGAAAGAAAGATGTGAGAAGGAGAGAAGAAGAAGAAGAGGAAGGGCCTTGATGCTGCCGATAGAGGGAGAGAGAGAGAGAGAGAGAGAGAGAGAGAGAGAGAGAGAGAGAGAGAGAGAGAGAGAGAGAGAGAGAGAGAGAGAGAACCCTTGAGAAGGTTCTCCTTCTCTTCCCCTCCTTAGAGGGTGGCCACACACGTTTACCCTTCCCCTCCTATCCACGATCTTAAACCCTTCCATTGCTATAGAAGGAAGTCGTCGGCACGCCATCTCTCCGACGAGAAAAAGGAGAAGGAGATTTTCAAGCCGAAAGTATGGCCCCAAAATGGAGGATGATATGCACCAATGGAAATCCCACGTCCAACAGTGGAGCCACACAAGTCAGGGTGTTACCATCAATATGAATGCAACAATGGGTATGGTTAAGCCATCTCCGAATACCCATGTACAAATTGCCATCTTCCCTATTCGTGAGCCATAGGCTATATCACTTCGGTATGCGCATGAATTCATGCAAAGGAGTAGCTTGAACTTATTCTATTATTATAATTTGGCATTCTGATTGTTCCTTTTAACCCAACTTAGTTGCACACGGCCTATTTGCTGATAGTGCAATTACAAGGAGGAATTAGTCAAGGGTTTTGAACGGTATAATCGCTAAAAGAATGACATTAGAAGATTGTGCATACAAGTGCTAGGTTAAAGCATAGATAAGGGCTACAGCTAGCATAATTGCTAGAAGAATATGACATTAAGAATCGGGAATAGGAAGTTCTAGGTTAAAGTTTGGATACTTCAAAAATACTTAGCCTAAGAGCCCAAGGATTAAGAAAAACTAGATTCTAGCTTAATGCAAGGCTTGTTGAAGTCTGGTTACTTGGGATCATCTCGCACTTATCTTATCAAGTATTTATACGTTAGGCCTAAAACATGCTTGATATATGAGAACAATTTCCTATTTGCTTCATGGCTTGGCTAAGAGCTAGTACAGAAAATTAATCATAAGGATTAAAGCTAAAATATAATGAGATCTGTCTGATAACTACGACTTCCACCAATCCAATTCAGGGTTGGATTATCGATCAATGTAGGTAACCTATAGAACTTACGTCATGTACAGTGTTTGAACCCTTAACACATATCTTAGCCAAAGGAAGGGAGTATTAAGTAAATTTTACATAGAATCGCTCTTTGATCCCAAAGGGGAGAGCAGATATGCGATGGTAAGGTTATCGCGACTATTCCTGCAATGTTTGGAAAAGAGTACCATTGTTTTGTTGGATGATCAAACAACGTCTAAATGCTTTTAGATTCAATTGATTGTTGCATTGTGGTTTGGATGATTATTCCAAGTGCTTGTGATTGATGGTAAATACATGGCAGGGGTCTGTGATGACAAGTTGCCATGGGAATAAAGGAATGTTTTCATATACAATGATATTAGGGTCGAATGCTTTGATTTTGCTTAATTCATAATTGGATTAATTAAGGAAGGATATTTTGCGCGAGTGGATTTTCTCCAAGGTCACGCTACATTTCAACCTGAGAGGGCACTATTTGATTCACGGGCTGATGATCGAGTGGTGAAAAGGCCAACCACAGAAGCTGTGTCTCACTCCTAGGTCGCTTGGGGTCAGTGGAGCTCTAGACACCCCTTGCCTAGTCTGGAACGGAGTTGTAGATTGTCGTGAGCCCAACATCTAGGGCATTGGAAGATCCTATTCTAGATTATGGATGGAAATTATGGTGCCATGTGATTTGGACCCCGTACTTCTATTGGACAGAAGGGAATATATAATTTCTCCTGTATAGGCAGGAGACAAAGATTAACTTAAATATAAGTTAAGGAACTTGTTTGTCAAAAAGACTTCATGTGCCATAAATTACGCAAACAAACCCCATTCGCTAAAAGGCTTAATTAAGGAAGTTGAATTTAAATGTCATACATAAATGTGATAGGACCTAACTAAATAACTAAAGAATGCCTATTGAAGGAAGCGGGTGGGCGGAACTCCCGACGGGTCCGTCGTCCTGTGACAGGGTGGTCCCAGAGAACTGGGAGGCTCTCACAAGGTTTTACCGACGTTTGACCTTTAGGTATTGTTAAGTTCATACCCGATTCGTACCATTTTAGGGGATCAAAATGGGACTATGCCCTACGAGCGGAGAGGTTGAGCAACACATCCCTCTCTTTTCCCATTCTCTTTGAATCAAGTGCAGTATGGGTCAGCTTTGACTTGGGTATCTCTGCATAAAGTAGGATGTCCAGGACCCAACGCTAGAATGTTGTCAGGAGACCTTGACCCCTAGGAACCCAAATTTTAGGTCAATCCTAGTGGGTTCGGCTACAAACATTTTGTTGCGAGGCGGGAAACCTAGGCGACAAACCCTGGAATATTCCATGGGAGTGCTAGGCGACGACGCTTAGATTTGTTTCTCGATGGATCGCTAAAACGTGCTCGGACAGCTGAGCACGTTACAATTTTTCTCCATTTCCTTCATCTTTCATCTTATTTTGAGCTTCTCTCACAACCAAATTTTCAGTAGCGTCTTGTTGGTGAAGTCACGGTAAAGACTCAAGGAAAGAAAGCTCAAAAATTGCCAATGAAGAGGGGGCAACAATAGCCAAAAGAGGTGCACGATGAAGAGGATGATTGAAATGATCGCCCTCTTGAAATCACATCTTCAAAGGCACATCTGACAACCTCGAAACCATCATTGGCCATGCCAAGTGATAAGGAAGGTGAGTTAGCCACTCCTTTAATCGATTGTACTATCTACATGGATACATCTGAGCTGAATACTAGGGGTTGGTTGATGCAAATCATGTTATTTCCTTTTGCCGAATTGATGTGGGAATCATGGAGTGACAATATTCATGCAAAACAAAAGCTAGCTACTCTTAGGGAAAGTGGTAAAATTGGGGGAAAGTAGGAAATTACACGTTCTCTTTTGTCTCAAGTATTTTCCCTTGAACTCAATGATCAACCTAAACATTTGGCACTATACGGATGAATCAATGCAACAGGAATTTGGACATGCCACAGGTGCAAGGAATTGATATGTACTTAGGCATGCTGATCCCAAAAGAAGGTATTTCATCAAATGGTTCATGGAATATTTTCTTCTCTTAATCAAGACTGACACAATAACCAAGGATACATTTGGAATCCTGTGGTATGTTGAAAATGTAGCTATTCCTAATTCGCCAAGAACTCTTCATGACAAGCTTATGTAGGAGGTGCATGTGCCTACTATCAAGAAACAATAGTAGAAGGGTTAGATTGGATTGATGTTGGTGGCTTTGTATGCACACTTGCAGGTTGTATGTTGGACCATTCATGCATCTCTATGGGACTCACAAAGAGAAGCTTGATGCCTTCAAGCAATAGAAAATAGTGGATGGTATCCTTATGGATATATATGAGAGATATTTAGGTCACTCTAGTGCTTTACTAGATAGTGAAAATTGTCATGGAAACAAGCCAATTGCTCCATTAAATATGGGATTTTCCTTTCATGATGTACCACATGGTGATGCTATTGGTAGTACTATGCCTTTGGATTTTGCTGAATAGTTAAAAGATGATGCTAAACATGATGTCATTCATGAGGACATCATCATAACAAGTATGCAAAAGAAGGTCCAATTTTCTAAAGTAAAGATGGAGACTATGTCTCAAAAATTAGATTGTACACATCAAGGAGATCCTATGTCTCATAACAAGAAACCATTGGTTACAGGGTATGTTCCTCATAGCCTTGAGGAAGCATGCTCTCTTATCTCTAGTTTGAATAGGTTTATGGTTGATATGAATGCACATGGTGCTATCAAAATGGATGTGGTTCAATCATTATAATAGTAGTTGTCTTGTATGAAGACCAAGAAGGATACTCTACTCATTGAGATGGATAAAATTGAAAGGGAAGTGGAACCCAAGAGGAAGAAGCTTGGTGGTGAGAGCTATGGTAGATGGAGAGCAAGAGCCAAGAGAGTGAGAGACTCAAAAGTGGGAACTCCAACAACCACAATGTGTAGCTGGGCCTGCCTTTATTCAAACTATCACTAAAAGAAAAAAGAATAAGTGATCATTAGGGGAGTTTTGAGGTCTCGAAAATGCCCTGTAAGAGATCCTAGAGAGAGAAAACAATTTATGAAATAAAATCATTTTATAGAATTTTTAAAAGGTTTATATTTTGGTAAGTTAAAATATCAAAATTCGTTAATAAGTCATTGTCGTGATATTCTCGTGGTCACATCAAACCTAGAAATCTAGGTCGCCATAAAGTTGGCAAGGTTGTCATAATGAAGATCTTACCTCTCCTCATTAAAGTGAAAAGTAATATTCAATTTGAATTTTGGTGGATACTCGATTGCCTCCCTCCATCGTTTCTCCATCGTTTCTCTCTTCTTTTTTTCTCCTCCTTATTAGTCTCTTCTTTGTTTTCGTTCTTGCTTCTAATCATATCCTTAGCTATGGATCAATCACCCAATGATCTCTGTAACTCAGCTATGGATCAATCATCTAATGATCTCTGTAGCTCTCATAAAAGACCTCTCTATCATCTTCATATTGAGTTGGACAGTGAGTATGAACCGATAAGAAAGAGAACAAAATCTATCACGGTTACAGAGTCTATGAAACATATACTGAGGTTTGAAGGAAAGAAGAATATTGATCTTTGGTTAGATGGAAAGCTATATCCCAAAGATCCTAGCAGAAATAGCACTCCTCCTTTCTATAATAGCTCGTCATTAATGAGGTTTATTGGCGATGGCTACAATGGATTTTTAGGTTATACACTTAATCTTGTTGCAGAAAAGGATATCCTTGGACTAGAGAATCATCTTTTGATGAAACACAATATAGAGTTGTTGCAGAAGCTAGAGGATTGTCAACAAAAAATTCATTCATTGGAAAAGCGTATCAAAGCTTATCAACAAAAGCAAACTTTATTAGGCCTTCGAAATCGACAAAGAGCTCTTAAAAATATTGAGAATCTCAAACGAGGAGGAGGAGGCTGTGGTAAAAGAATCCAAGCAGCAAGGTATATTTTTTTTCACTTGAAAAATCTTAAATATGGCTTTATTTAAACTACTTGCATTGATTTGTGATGTTAATTTTGCTTAGATCTCTTCTACAACCAAATGCAAGTGAAAGAGATTCTTTAAAAGCAGCTCAGTTTTATTATCATCTTCTTCCTTCAGTGGTTTCAAAGGATATTTTGGAGAAGAAGAAATTTAAAAAGGCAAAGAAACAATGCTTGGAGTCATTTGTGAAGGATCATTCTTTGGATTCTGAGTTAGTACAGAAGACACTGGATAGTATTGGTATCAGTCGAGATGCTTATATGCAACTTTTCCAACTTTTACAATCAAATATGAAGCAAGGACAGGTACACAATTGCATACTTCCGAAACCATTTGTGGTTAGGACTATCAGACAGAGAGTTAATAACAAAGTGATGGAGATTCTAGGTGAGCCTTTTCATATCAAGGCTAGCTTCAAGGGCAAGAAAAAGGAGGTTACATTCAATGAATTTAACAATATTTTCCTTGACTTGCCCACCCTACAATGCTTAATGATCAAATTTTATGACTTGTCAGTAGTTGAGGCACAGGGAGTGGCTAGATTTGTGATTAAACTTGATGAAAGTGAGATTCTGAAATGTAAAAAATTGGAGAGAATCTCTATCACCTTGATGAATAGAGCACTTTCGTCAAGTCATTGCAATCACTCAACATCATTTAGTGTTCAATCTGAATATAACATCTGGTGGCTAGGAGCATTTGAGGTAGATACTGAGAATTTTGATATACTATATTGGGTTTTTCATCAAACATCAATACCTAATGTTATTCAAAGGCAACAAGCAGGAGAAGAGCTATTTGTTGAAGGATTAGGGAACTACAGGATTGAGTGGCACATAGCTGGTGACCTAAAGACACTCAAATGTATGTATAATGTATCAAAGGGAGCTAACTCGAGATCTCCTTGCTTATACTGCATGTCACCAGCTGTAGAGTTAAACTCAAGCAATTGGAATAGAGCTCCCTCTAGGCACAATAAGGATCCACAGTTTAAACCAGTCTTGGACATTCCTTTAGCGAATGTCCATATTTGTACACTTCATGCACTTTGCAGGATAATCGAAAAGCTTGTTCATCTCTATATAGGATTTGCATGGAAGTTGAAGCCATTATCAACTAGAACAGATGCTATAACAAAGGTTGAAAAAGTTCTCTCTGCAATTGGTTTGCATGGTGGCAATGTTGTTATTGAACCAGATCTTCAAAAGTCTAAGGATGGTAATTGTGTCCCAAAAAAACCATCTATTGGTGGAGTGAAGGCTAGAAGGTTTCTAGGCTTTCATGGGAGACTTGGCAAGATAAACTCGAGAAATGGTGGCTCAACTATTAAATTTAATCAGTGGAAATCCCTACATAATGCAGTTAAGGATCACACTGATAATGGACAAGCTCGAAATAGAAAAGCTAAAGTTTGGGAAACACTAGACAAAGTGTTTTTTTATTGTGATAAGACTGAATGGAATGACGATGATCTCAAAGACTTTAAAAACCAATTGAACCTTTTCAAAAAGGCGATGACAGAAGCTTGGGGTGATCAACACTTTACTCACTATATGGTAAGAAGTTTGTATATGTTTGTTTCTTCATTGTCGAACTCATATAATGTTTTTTAATAACTTTCCTTATTTGTTGACTATGCAGCATATTCTATACAACCATGCTCCATACTTTATTAAACAATATGGATCTCTATCTATCTGGTCAACCCAAGGTATGGAAAAATCACATTATCAAGCAAGAACAAAATATTTCAGACATATAAGACATGGAGGTGGAAGACACAAAGCCAACAGTTTATTAGAGGTCTTTCAATGGTTCTATCGACAAATTTGGCATAAATTCAAGCTTAAAGATACAACCACATCAAGCAATACATCATCTTTAGCAAGGACTATACAAATTGTTACCCAAAGAAGAAAAGATAGATATTTAAATTCTTGCGCAAAGCAAAGATTTACAGAATGGTTACAAACCAAACAAAGAGTTGGGAAAAGATGGGTTTCAAGAAACCCTTAATCTTTGGCATCTTCTAGTCTGATTGTGTTGCAGAAGAGTCCTTAGTTTCAGGCACCTCAACAGGGCCTTCAGTGGAGTCCTTGGTTTCAGGTAGCTCGACAGGGCCTCTAGAGGAATCTTTTGTTTCATCCCACTCAATAAGACCTCTGTATTTCAAAAACTCTTGTTTTCGATAGCCCGGAAGAAGCTTCAAATTCTTACTATCTCCTACATAAGAGAGCAAATAGGAGCCAAGAACTCCAAAATATCCAGCTCTAGATCCACTGTATCCAGGCATAAAGCCAAAAACTCTTATGGCTTCTTCCTTCTCCACCAAAATGATCTTGTCCAAACCTCTGCTGAAAACTTGAGATCCAATAACCTTTGAGATAGCTCTCAAAGCCATCATTGGTAGACTTGGAGAGCTTGACAATCTACTATGATATATTACAATTGTTTGATTGTTTAAGTTTCCAATATAATGGCCAAGGCTTTGATTTTTTCCAAGCTTCATTGGCCTAGAGCCCTTGGCCCTTCCAAGAAAGTTGTCCAGATCTTCAATCTCAATCTATAGAACAAACCACAACAGTACAAGATATAAGATATTTATCTATAATGCATAATAAAGTCTAACATAAACTCAATGGGTAACTTCGAATTATATTTCATAACTTAGGGTGTTCATCTTCTTCAAGAAGACTATCATCATAAAGATTTATTGAACTCTTGGGCTTCTCATCTGATGGAGACTTCAATCTCTCTTCATACCCTACATCATCAATATGAAGTTTCTTCTGGACTTGCAAGAACTCTTCTTCTGTAGGTAGCCCCCCCTTTTCGTATTCTATGATCTGATTAATACATGTATGTAAGGCTATAGAGCTATCTTGGAAATTCTCTCCCTCAACATCAAGACTTGCTAGTGGTTCTTGTTCATAACCTATAAAATTCATGTCATTTTTGCCCCAACCTGCAAGGATTGCTAAGCAATAATCTTCTCTAAGATCAAAAAGATGTTGAATATCATTTAGCAACACATATCTCTTCTTGTTGATAAGATAAGTGGGAAATGTTGGAACACAGGCAAGAGAACCTTCTTCATCAACCTGTGCACTTGGCTCAATCTCCTTTTCTTCCACCATTGTGATATTGTCACTCTTGAATAAACCTACATCAAAACCTTGGACAAGTTGATTCTCAACATCTTCTTGGAACATCTCCTCCTTCTCTTCGACCTCCTTATCCATACTTGCAATATCCTCTAGCTTTCTCTGTTGGTCTATATCTGGAGAAGAATTTTCCATGTACTGAAGATACACAATAAATCCAACGTCCTTGTGGATTAGAAGGCATTGGTGTTGGTACCTGTGGAAAGGGCAACATGTTTCTTTCTTTCTGAATTCCTCATCAATGAGGTTGAACCTGCCGAGCAAAGTTGACCTGGATGTATTGGTGGCTCCCATGACATCACTATAATGAACAAATCCATTGACTTCCAAACCTTGCACATGTCTATCATAAAAACATCTGTACTCCTTAAGTTTATCATCAAGATCCTCTAATAACTCCTTCAAATCAAAAGGAACATTGAAAATTTCCCTGATATAGCAAAACTTGGAAGAATTTCCAGTGATGTGTAAAAAATCAAAGAGCCTATCATCAGATGTCTCAATTATCTCCTCCTCATCCATTCCTTCCAGAGATAGCTTCCTCTTTGTCATTTTGACCAGAAAAATATTTATCCCTGAAAAAAAAAAGCAGAAAAGAACCAATATCCAATAAAACAAGATGATATCATGGAAAGAGGCCCCAACATTGATTTTCCAAGACAAAAAAATCAAAACAGGAGAATTTTTTTAGTTGACCGGTGAAACGCGAAAATTCAAGTGTGTAAGGCAAATGCCTGTGAAGGAATCACGTTTCATCAGACACTAGCTTGAAGACAAAAATTATTCTAAAATGTGGCCGGTGAAACGCGATACTAAGAAAAATATCATCAACAGAGACATTGTCTCGCGTTTTACTTGTCAAAAATTGCAAATGAAGAAAAGAAACATGAACAATAAATAAATTCTATGGAAACACACAAATTGATGATATAATCATTTTTGGAAAAGATATGCTGCATTTGAAAGATAGAAAGCACATAACATCTTTAATTGTTTAAGTGTTATAAAACATTCTTTCTATATTAATCAAATTTATTTTGTTAAAATGCTTGTAATAAAAAAAATTGTTACCTATCAAAGATTGTTGAACTGCTCTCCACACAGGATGCAAGGACCTTGAAGGGAAGTCGAGACGAAATTTTGGCAGAGAAGAAGACAATGTCGGAGAAATGGGTTTGAAATGCTTTTATATCGACCGTTAAGCATGTGGTGATAGTTCCAACGAAAAAGTTTGTGTAATAATGGAAAATACATGTACACGTGTGTGACTTAACACAGCGTAATAAACTCCTCAGAAGACGTGCGCATTCTCTTTTTCCAAAAATACGTTTTACGTGTGTTAAATAACCCTTTTCCAAGTAAATAAAAAATTCCGATAAGCGAGAGTACGTCACACGTGTGTTATTAACACTTTGCGAAGAACGTTGAGTCCATGCAAATTCACCGCCTTCAGCTTTTATCGCATTTCATCGCTACTCCATCTTTGTTTTTGGTGTTCCTTCCAGTCTCCACGCATTTCCTTCCAATCTCCAAGCATTTCACTGCTTCCCCAACAAAGCAAACCTTCAAGCATATTGTCATCTTTAGGCTCAGATTGTGAAGAACAAGCTAAGAAGAAGGTATGGTTTCTGTATCTTGCTTTTCAATAACAAGCTCCATTCAATGCATTGTTTTGATATTTTTCCTTAATCCTTTATGTTATTATTAGCTCATGACCACTACAAAAGAATTTTTTCCACAGTGAAAGCATTCCTTAATATTGTGGATATTTAAGAAAATCTTACTGTGATCTGCATGAGCTATCTGAAATCCATGCTGCTGTAAATAATTACTTATCTGAGAATTCCATGCTCTCGGTGCCTGTTTCTTTCCTCCCTAATTCTATGGATATTTTAAGTAATCTTAAAAGATTTCCTTGGATCAAAGCTCTTTTTTCTTGGTTTTGTCAATTTTTATGCTATTCATGAGCTGTCCGGTGAAACGCGAAAATAAGGTACTTCAAGCA
The DNA here is from genome assembly GCF_053477565.2 of Lygodium microphyllum. Taxonomy (NCBI): domain Eukaryota; kingdom Viridiplantae; phylum Streptophyta; class Polypodiopsida; order Schizaeales; family Lygodiaceae; genus Lygodium; species Lygodium microphyllum. The sequence goes on from NC_141160.1 coordinate 118,487,703, forward strand.
GGTTTCCTGGCTTAAATTCGCGTTTCACTGGACACAATGGACAACAAGTCCGGTGAAACGCGAAAAGAAGCAGCTGCAAGGAGGCGCCTTGCTTGAGACTCGCGTTTCACTAGACAGCTCGAGAAAAATTCAGCTGATACGAGAAAACGCCATGCAGCATAGATAACTCTTGTCTAGGACTCGCGTTTTGCTTTACATGCTGGAGAAGAAGTAACATATGTTTTTTTGGCAGATGGCTAGGACTAAGGCAACAGCAAGAAAAGAGAAGATTGATCCTAGGGATTTAGCATCAAAGATTCATCAGTCTTCAAAGCCTCAGAAGCTCTCCAGAAAGTCAAAGCCAAGGAGAAGGTTTTCTCAAAATGTCAGGTGTCTAAGGGAGATTAGGAAGGCAGTAAATGCTCTTGACAATGCAATTCCAAAGTTGTCTTTTCAGAGGCTTGTCAGGGAAATTTGTGACAGATATAGTTTGGATAGTTTCAGATGGACAAGAACAGCTCTTAATTGTATACAAGAAGCCACAGAGGATTTTCTAATTGAGTTTTTCCAAGATGCCTACATTTGTGCTGCTCATGCTCATAGGCTCACACTCATGGACAAGGACATGGTAATTCTTAGGAGGCTAAGATATAGATTTTCAAAGGTCCTTGAGCCAATTCCCCTCACTGATATGAAGACATTTAATATCCTTAATGTGCCCCCAGCTAGAAGAAAGAAAGATGATTCTGGTGTCAGGGTTGAGGATGTCACCCATGAGAAGGATACAAGGCAACATGAAAAAGAGGAGAAGGCTAAAGAGGAACAAGCAGATAAATGGAGAGAGTATAGGAGGCAAAGGGTTGAAGAAAGGGAAATAGAGCAACTAGAGTCCTTTGAAAATGAGCTAGCCACCCTTCTTGAAGCAACTAATCCAAAAGGATTTAGTGTGTTTTGTTTCTTACCTGGTGACTTAGGCAAAAGAACTGAGGTTATCTCCTTTGATGCTGCATGTGTTCAGATTCTTAAGGATAAAAGAAGAGAAGTAAATGACAGTCTTATTCTTGCTGGCCTAAGGTATGTCCATCCATAATTACTTATACTTTTTGATATTTTTTTAGCAATAAGATTTTTCTTGTTTATACTCACTATTTCTATGCCTTTTCTAGGTGTATAATGCATGAGTTTCCTTTGGATATACAACAAAAAATTGAGGTTTTTGATCCATCTATCTCATTCTTTATGAGGAATGAGCTTGATGCAAGTTTTATTGAGCACTGGCTCAATTTGATTGACTTCGATACTTTGGAGCTGCTTATAATTCCATATAATGAAAAGTAAGTGATTCAATATTCTATTAGAGTTTTTGAGATTTTATCCTACTAATTTGTTGAGATATGATTGCTTTTAGTTCTCATTGGAGCTTGATTGCAATAGACCTTGTGGATAAGCAATGCTTTTTAATCAACTCTATGAAAGGAAGCCATGGAAATGCTAAATTGTAAGTTATATTATCCAAGGGCTCCTTGATATTTCAATTCTTTTTTTTGTAAGTACTCTAAATTTCAACATATTTTATATACAGAGGTGCCAAAAGATTAATTGAAGAGCTAGAGAAAAGACCCCCTATGCCATCTGATTTGCTTGCAACAATGCAATATAGACAAGTTGCAGTAAGTTATTCATTAAAATAATTGAAACATGAGTTTGTTCTATGAACTACCATTCGTCCTCTTTATAGTTTTACTTTGTGTTGGTGGTTGCAGTGTCCCCATCAGGATGATAGCCATTCTTGTGGCTGGAGGGTGATTGCAAATGCTAGAAGAATGGTTAACTTTGTTTATCTTAATGATGATAAACATGTAAAGGTAATATGAAAGATGCTAAACTTTAAGATAGATATTAATTGCAAATAGTCCATTGATGATAAAAATATAGTCTATTGTAAGAACAATAATGAACTAAAACTCTTTTTTCTATAAATGTGTGACAGTTTTCGAAGGATTGCTATACATCTGAGCATATTTGGTACATCAGAGCAAAGCTCTTGAAGTATATGATAATCAATTGTATACAACCAACAACAGAGATTGGTGGGGATTTGCACCATGAAGGAGATGCGGTGCCTATAACCACGGAAGGCAAATCCACAGCTTCAACACCTTCTATACCCAAGACATCAAAGAAAGGCAAAAGGACTCCTAGAAAGGATAGTTCTCCAAAAAAGAAATAGCTTTGCCATATCGCCTTGTAGGCCTTCATATATAGAAATTTGCCCTTCAGCCCTTGTATATCTCATAGAGATGGCAGATAGACATCTGCTACAAAATTTGTACATGTATTTTATATTGATAGTAAAGATATCTTTTCTTGAATGTCATTGCAGTGTATTTTATTTTCTCTCCTTTTCGATATCTGCAAAAAATAAATTACAAATGTTTGTTAGTTAGAAAGTGAGATCTTGATATACATCTAAGTAGATATAATATGATGTGAAAACTTACTCGTTTCTTGTCAAGTTGGAATACAAAGGAGCATGGTAGTTCAATGTCTTCATTTTGTAAATCCATCCTCACTTGATGTAGCGTACATGATTTTCTGATCTTTAAGATTGCAATAATATACTCGTTGAACCAAATATCAAGATCCACAATAGGATCCTTGCTGAAATCATTAAGATTCTGGTCTAAAGCAACTAGACTACTACCAACAAAATGCCATCGACTATAGTAAAAGCTAAGGATAAAATTTTGAGTAGCAATCATATATTTACAAGCTATAGAGTCTTGATCTATCTTACATATAATTTTTCCTTCTGTCCTTGTATCCCATCCTTCATCAACAAATTGTATGATATGATCATATGTTAGTCTCTTCACTGAAAGCATGGTTTTTGTTATTCTTATCTCCATATTAGAGAAGAAATCAATAAATATATTAATAGGCATAAATAAAGTAACTTTGCTTAGCCTACTTGAGATATTAGATTTTAGTGCTTTCTGGATCTCAGAAAATATCTTACATCTATAGCCCTCACTAGTAGCTGGACTTGGCAAAGGCCACTCAAAGCTTGAAAAATCTGGCAAAGGAAGGAGTTTTATTGATCCCCATTGGCAACACCGCATAGGAATAACATAAGAATGGTCATAAAAGAATATTCCATTCTCTGCAAGCTCTGTCTTCTTTCTACCTCTATACATTTCTTCTCCAATTGAACCATGTATAACATCAATAACATCAATAATAGATTCCACTGGTTGCCATTCCTCAATATTAGAGGGATAGACATCTACAAGACAAACAAATATTATAATGGAAAAACCTAAACCATGTTTAAGAAAGGAAAAACTTTAAGAATCAAATTCTTACAATTTGGTCTATGCATTGGAAGCTTTGAAGATCCAGGTTTCAAACATAGCTCTCTATGCATGAACACATGTTGCACTAGTACCTCTTTGATACTATTCTTATTTGCTCCAAGCTTAAAATCTCGGATTCTGCCCTTCCAAGCAGAGATAAACGAGCTCTCATGTCTTTGCCTTTTTCCACGTTTTGCTTGTTGCATGGTGATCCAACTACCTTTGCTAATGATAGTAGGAATCCATCTTCCATCAGTTTGGAATGAGTTAAACACTGATATGGATGTGATTTGGGAGCTTGGACGCCTTGTTGAAGGTCGAATTTCTGTATCCATGGTAGAAGAGAGAGATACATACACAGAGAGAGAGAGAGAGAGAGAGAGAGAGAGAGAGAGAGAGAGAGAGAGAGGACTAGGCTATCATAACGGAGGGAAAAACAATAGAGGAATAAAAGAAACGAGGGAAAAAACTGAGCACCATGCTTTTCACCAATTTGAATTTCGATTACATCAGTCATTATCATTAATCTAGAAACATCATTAAATAAAAGTAGCCGAGACTCTATGCCATTAATGCAAAATATGTCATAATCACGAATATAAGAGACTAAAAATACATAATAAAAATACAAATTCGTAATATTATCATATTTATATATTTTTGTAAAATGATTTTTTATTTTTTTTAATTAGAAGTTCCGTTACGGAGGCTTTGCTCTTATTGGTCTAGAGCACTCTCTCTCCACATCCTAAAAGGCCCTATAAAACCCCCTCATCACAAGGGGGAAAGGAGGCTGGGACACCTGCTACTGCACGGGTAGTGGGAAAGAGAGAGAGAGAGAGAGAGAGAGAAAGAAAGAAAGATGTGAGAAGGAGAGAAGAAGAAGAAGAGGAAGGGCCTTGATGCTGCCGATAGAGGGAGAGAGAGAGAGAGAGAGAGAGAGAGAGAGAGAGAGAGAACCCTTGAGAAGGTTCTCCTTCTCTTCCCCTCCTTAGAGGGTGGCCACACACGTTTACCCTTCCCCTCCTATCCACGATCTTAAACCCTTCCATTGCTATAGAAGGAAGTCGTCGGCACGCCATCTCTCCGACGAGAAAAAGGAGAAGGAGATTTTCAAGCCGAAAGTATGGCCCCAAAATGGAGGATGATATGCACCAATGGAAATCCCACGTCCAACAGTGGAGCCACACAAGTCAGGGTGTTACCATCAATATGAATGCAACAATGGGTATGGTTAAGCCATCTCCGAATACCCATGTACAAATTGCCATCTTCCCTATTCGTGAGCCATAGGCTATATCACTTCGGTATGCGCATGAATTCATGCAAAGGAGTAGCTTGAACTTATTCTATTATTATAATTTGGCATTCTGATTGTTCCTTTTAACCCAACTTAGTTGCACACGGCCTATTTGCTGATAGTGCAATTACAAGGAGGAATTAGTCAAGGGTTTTGAACGGTATAATCGCTAAAAGAATGACATTAGAAGATTGTGCATACAAGTGCTAGGTTAAAGCATAGATAAGGGCTACAGCTAGCATAATTGCTAGAAGAATATGACATTAAGAATCGGGAATAGGAAGTTCTAGGTTAAAGTTTGGATACTTCAAAAATACTTAGCCTAAGAGCCCAAGGATTAAGAAAAACTAGATTCTAGCTTAATGCAAGGCTTGTTGAAGTCTGGTTACTTGGGATCATCTCGCACTTATCTTATCAAGTATTTATACGTTAGGCCTAAAACATGCTTGATATATGAGAACAATTTCCTATTTGCTTCATGGCTTGGCTAAGAGCTAGTACAGGAAATTAATCATAAGGATTAAAGCTAAAATATAATGAGATCTGTCTGATAACTACGACTTCCACCAATCCAATTCAGGGTTGGATTATCGATCAATGTAGGTAACCTATAGAACTTACGTCATGTACAGTGTTTGAACCCTTAACACATATCTTAGCCAAAGGAAGGGAGTATTAAGTAAATTTTACATAGAATCGCTCTTTGATCCCAAAGGGGAGAGCAGATATGCGATGGTAAGGTTATCGCGACTATTCCTGCAATGTTTGGAAAAGAGTACCATTGTTTTGTTGGATGATCAAACAACGTCTAAATGCTTTTAGATTCAATTGATTGTTGCATTGTGGTTTGGATGATTATTCCAAGTGCTTGTGATTGATGGTAAATACATGGCAGGGGTCTGTGATGACAAGTTGCCATGGGAATAAAGGAATGTTTTCATATACAATGATATTAGGGTCGAATGCTTTGATTTTGCTTAATTCATAATTGGATTAATTAAGGAAGGATATTTTGCGCGAGTGGATTTTCTCCAAGGTCACGCTACATTTCAACCTGAGAGGGCACTATTTGATTCACGGGCTGATGATCGAGTGGTGAAAAGGCCAACCACAGAAGCTGTGTCTCACTCCTAGGTCGCTTGGGGTCAGTGGAGCTCTAGACACCCCTTGCCTAGTCTGGAACGGAGTTGTAGATTGTCGTGAGCCCAACATCTAGGGCATTGGAAGATCCTATTCTAGATTATGGATGGAAATTATGGTGCCATGTGATTTGGACCCCGTACTTCTATTGGACAGAAGGGAATATATAATTTCTCCTGTATAGGCAGGAGACAAAGATTAACTTAAATATAAGTTAAGGAACTTGTTTGTCAAAAAGACTTCATGTGCCATAAATTACGCAAACAAACCCCATTCGCTAAAAGGCTTAATTAAGGAAGTTGAATTTAAATGTCATACATAAATGTGATAGGACCTAACTAAATAACTAAAGAATGCCTATTGAAGGAAGCGGGTGGGCGGAACTCCCGACGGGTCCGTCGTCCTGTGACAGGGTGGTCCCAGAGAACTGGGAGGCTCTCACAAGGTTTTACCGACGTTTGACCTTTAGGTATTGTTAAGTTCATACCCGATTCGTACCATTTTAGGGGATCAAAATGGGACTATGCCCTACGAGCGGAGAGGTTGAGCAACACATCCCTCTCTTTTCCCATTCTCTTTGAATCAAGTGCAGTATGGGTCAGCTTTGACTTGGGTATCTCTGCATAAAGTAGGATGTCCAGGACCCAACGCTAGAATGTTGTCAGGAGACCTTGACCCCTAGGAACCCAAATTTTAGGTCAATCCTAGTGGGTTCGGCTACAAACATTTTGTTGCGAGGCGGGAAACCTAGGCGACAAACCCTGGAATATTCCATGGGAGTGCTAGGCGACGACGCTTAGATTTGTTTCTCGATGGATCGCTAAAACGTGCTCGGACAGCTGAGCACGTTACAATTTTTCTCCATTTCCTTCATCTTTCATCTTATTTTGAGCTTCTCTCACAACCAAATTTTCAGTAGCGTCTTGTTGGTGAAGTCACGGTAAAGACTCAAGGAAAGAAAGCTCAAAAATTGCCAATGAAGAGGGGGCAACAATAGCCAAAAGAGGTGCACGATGAAGAGGATGATTGAAATGATCGCCCTCTTGAAATCACATCTTCAAAGGCACATCTGACAACCTCGAAACCATCATTGGCCATGCCAAGTGATAAGGAAGGTGAGTTAGCCACTCCTTTAATCGATTGTACTATCTACATGGATACATCTGAGCTGAATACTAGGGGTTGGTTGATGCAAATCATGTTATTTCCTTTTGCCGAATTGATGTGGGAATCATGGAGTGACAATATTCATGCAAAACAAAAGCTAGCTACTCTTAGGGAAAGTGGTAAAATTGGGGGAAAGTAGGAAATTACACGTTCTCTTTTGTCTCAAGTATTTTCCCTTGAACTCAATGATCAACCTAAACATTTGGCACTATACGGATGAATCAATGCAACAGGAATTTGGACATGCCACAGGTGCAAGGAATTGATATGTACTTAGGCATGCTGATCCCAAAAGAAGGTATTTCATCAAATGGTTCATGGAATATTTTCTTCTCTTAATCAAGACTGACACAATAACCAAGGATACATTTGGAATCCTGTGGTATGTTGAAAATGTAGCTATTCCTAATTCGCCAAGAACTCTTCATGACAAGCTTATGTAGGAGGTGCATGTGCCTACTATCAAGAAACAATAGTAGAAGGGTTAGATTGGATTGATGTTGGTGGCTTTGTATGCACACTTGCAGGTTGTATGTTGGACCATTCATGCATCTCTATGGGACTCACAAAGAGAAGCTTGATGCCTTCAAGCAATAGAAAATAGTGGATGGTATCCTTATGGATATATATGAGAGATATTTAGGTCACTCTAGTGCTTTACTAGATAGTGAAAATTGTCATGGAAACAAGCCAATTGCTCCATTAAATATGGGATTTTCCTTTCATGATGTACCACATGGTGATGCTATTGGTAGTACTATGCCTTTGGATTTTGCTGAATAGTTAAAAGATGATGCTAAACATGATGTCATTCATGAGGACATCATCATAACAAGTATGCAAAAGAAGGTCCAATTTTCTAAAGTAAAGATGGAGACTATGTCTCAAAAATTAGATTGTACACATCAAGGAGATCCTATGTCTCATAACAAGAAACCATTGGTTACAGGGTATGTTCCTCATAGCCTTGAGGAAGCATGCTCTCTTATCTCTAGTTTGAATAGGTTTATGGTTGATATGAATGCACATGGTGCTATCAAAATGGATGTGGTTCAATCATTATAATAGTAGTTGTCTTGTATGAAGACCAAGAAGGATACTCTACTCATTGAGATGGATAAAATTGAAAGGGAAGTGGAACCCAAGAGGAAGAAGCTTGGTGGTGAGAGCTATGGTAGATGGAGAGCAAGAGCCAAGAGAGTGAGAGACTCAAAAGTGGGAACTCCAACAACCACAATGTGTAGCTGGGCCTGCCTTTATTCAAACTATCACTAAAAGAAAAAAGAATAAGTGATTGTGACGGGCACCCTCCACCTATACTGTGTAGTGGCGGGTACTATCATTGTAGTAATACACGAGCGGCTAGGTGGAGGCACCTTTACCCCAAACAACCTCCCACTTAAAGGCGAATTTTCCCCAGTGAGAGAGAGAAAAGAAAAGATAGTACAACATGTACACATGTACAACAAGATGAGGAAAAGGACGTCATCTCATCCAATGCCCATCAATCTCCTGGGGAAGGCAAAGCGCTCTATAGTGAGACTCTTCATGACCAAGTCTGTAGGATTTTGCTTAGTCGGAATCTTGACAAGGTCAACATACCTGTCCTCAATGACCTCGCGAATGAAGTGATACCTCACCTCAATATGTTTCGTCTTCGCATGGAAGACCGGATTCTTAGCCAACTGAATGGCACCCATAGAATCCGAATGCAGTGTAGATATAATATCTATCATACCAAGGCTAGCAAATCAAACGGCCTAACCAGATAGCCTCCTTGCAAGCCTCTTTGGCTACAATATACTCGGCCGCTGTAGTAAAAAGGGCCGTATACTTCTGCACCCTAGACATCCATGACATAGCCCCTCCAACATAAGTGAACACATAGCCAAAAGTGGACTTCATACTATCTGCATGTCCTGCATAATCAGAGTCAATGTACCCCACAACTCTTGTATCCTAGCTGCCATAACAAAGACACATATCTGTCGTGCCCTTTAGGTACCTCATGATACCCTTTACAGCATCCCAATGTTTCTTGCCAGGTGTAGCCATATAATGTGCTACAACTCCAACTACAAAAGCAATATCTAGACGGGTGGCTATCATGGCATACATAAGACTGCCCACGGCTGATGCATAGGGAATCTTTGCCATCTCAGACCTCTGCTCATCTATCTGCGGACAATGGCCTGTGAAACCTTCACATGAGAAGGTAATGGATAGCCAATAGGCTTAACATCTTGCATACAGAAGCGCTCAAGGACTTTATGAATGTACTCTCTCTGTGACAGATAGAGTAGTCCCTGAGATCTATCGTGCGTAATGCACATACCAAGTATATGAGAAGCCTGTCCCAGATCTTTCATCTCAAAGCTCTTCTTGAGCTGAGCCTTAAGAGCATCTAGCTACTCATGATTTATGCCTACTAAAAGCATGTCATCCACATAGAGGACCAAAATCAGTAAAGAACCTTCACGGGATTTCTTCATATACAAGCACGCATCCATAGCACTACAATTGTAGCCCTGTGACTGCATGAAGGCATCAAACTTATGGTACCATTCCCTAGGTGCCTACTTCAAGCCATATAGACTCTTCTTTAGCTTGCACACTAGGTGTTCCCTGCCAGGGTCTGCAAAGCCCTTAGGCTGCTCCATGTAAATCTCATAATGCAAGTCCCCATGTAAAAAAAGCCGTATTGACATCCCTCTAGTACAAGTCCAGGTCAAGTTGTGCAACCAAGGCCAAGACTAAGCATAGGGTGGTCATCTTGACCATAGGAGAAAAGACTTCATCAAAGTCAACACCATGCTCCTACTTAAAACCCTTAGTAACCAATCGAGCCTTGTATGCCAACTTGGGGTGTCTAGGGGTACTTTTCAGCTTGTACACCCACTTGCATAGCTAAGCCTTCTTACCCTAAGGCAAGGAAACCAAATCCCAAGTCTCATTCTTATGCAATGAGTCAAGCTCAGACTGCATAGCCATCTCCCAAGAGTGACAATCACCCCCGTGCATAGCCTTATCATAAGTGAGAGGCTCTCCTACATCAGGAACCAATACATAATCCATAGAGGGCGCAAAACAGTCAGGACTTCCTCTAGCTCTATTAGAATGCCTCAACCTAGGCTCTGCTGCTTGACCAACATCTTGTCTAACATCAACATGTCTAGCATCTAGGCCATGAGCATCAGGTGATGCTGCACGCTGTCGAGCTGGCCATGGAGCGGGGTCTGAACGGGAGCAGGTGGCCCCTCTTGAAAGATAACTTTGCGTACCTCAACCACTTTCTTAGGCTGCATATGCATTTTGTCCTCATGAAAGATGGCATCATGGCTGCGGATCACTTTCCACACTTGCGAATCCCATAGACGATAACCCATCTCTCTGCATCTCCATAGCCAATGAAAATGCATTTGACACTTTTAGGATCCAGCTTATCGCATTTGTCCTTGGGCACATGGCTGAATGCCTCACATCCAAAGGCACGCAAATGATAATAAGAGGGGGGCTTGCCTGCCCATACCTCCTTTGCAACCTAAAAGTCAATGCCACTGCTAGGCGACCTGTTAATGAGATGCACTACAGTAGTAACTGCCTCAACCCAAAAGTGTTGCAGTAAGCCAACATGGCTAAGCATGCTACGAACCCTTTCCTGAATGGTCCTATTCATGCGTTTAGCCACACCATTCTTGGGTGGGGTGTAAGGGGCGATCAACTGACGCTTAATACCCTACTCATCACAAAATTGCTCAAAAGCACGTGATACATACTCACCCCCATTATTTGACCTTAGGCATTTGAGCCTTTTCCCAGACTACTTCTCTGCCAATGCAAGCCAACGCTGAAATGTGTCTAAGACATCAGATTTTCTCTTTCTGGGATAAGCCCAAACCTTACGTGAGTAATCATCTATGAAAGTAACAAAGTACTTTGCCCCACCAAGTGACTGAGAGGGCATGGGTCCACATACATCTAAGTGCACAAGAGCCAAGGGCTCACCCATGCATTTCTTACCAGACTTTGTATTCGCATTTCTAGTCTACCTACCATACAAACAATGATCACAATAATCAAAATGTGAAGAGTCAAAAGGCGGAAGATACTGCAAAGCACGGAGCATTTTCATTCCTTTAAGAGACATATGCCCCAAACGAGCATGCCAAAGGGATACATGACAAAACATGATCCAATGTAGCTCCAGATATAAGTAAGGGATAGAGGCTACTAGACTTGGCACCTCTTGCAAGTACAACCCTGCCACGAGTAATCTTCCATGCAGAGTCTCTAAAAGACACAAAATACCCTGTATCATCAAGCTGTCAAGCTGACATAAGGCTACGAGTCAATGCAGATACATGGCGTACATCATGCAAAACAAAAGAACTACCAGAAGAAAACTGCAGCCTAACATCTCCAATGCCCACAATGTCAAGAGACCTGTCATCACCAAGACGCACAGAACCAGACATGGTATGATAGGTCTAAAACTAATCTCTAGAGGATGTCACATGAAAGGACGTACCCGAATCCAAGAGCCAACACTGCGTATATATAGAATGTATCTCAAAAGTTTGTAAGGCGTCGCATGAAGAAGCTGCAAGTATGTAATCATCATCTGAATCAATGGCCTGCATGACATTAACCTCTTCTATCTTCACACTAGACTTTCCAAGTATCATACTATGCTCAGAAGACTTTTCCTACACTTTTTCTTTTCCCTTCTCCTTGCACTTATCATCGTGCATTTTATGGCACTACAGCCTAATATATCCTGCTTTCCCACAATAATGATAGGTAAGATCAGAATTCTGTCCATGGGACTTACTGCGACCATGTGACTTGGACCTAGACGTCTAAGTGTCCCTGCCCTTATGATCATTATCATGCATGCCATGTCTGCCACCTCTAACTATCAATGCATGTGAAGAGGGGGAAGCATCATTATTTCTCATATTGATTTTCTTAGTTAATAAAGCACTCTCAACATCTTTGATTTTCAACCCATCAAGCTTATTCGTGCATATGGCAGTACAGAAGACATACCATGATTCAAGCAAGGTGCCAAGCAAAAACAACGGGTGCAAGTTGTCTTTGAACTCAATACCCTGTGACAACAGACTCTTCATGATAGCATGAAACTGACTGAAATGAGATGAAAGGGATGTCCTCTCCTTCATGCGAAGGTCCATTAACTGCTTCGGCCAATACATCTATGATGCAGGACTCTGCTGCGCATAGAGCTCCTGAATCTTCTCCCATAAATCCCATGCACTCTGATTCTCATCTTCCACAACATTATGATGGACCTCTTCTGAGAGTGACAAAATAATGGTAGACTTGCATAGCTCATCAACTTCCATCCAAACATCATCATCCATATCCTCATGTTTAAGACCCTTGAAATTGAAGGGTTTAATCTACAACTTCTGCACCAAAACCTGCCATATTTGGGACTTCCAATACCCATAGTTGGTACCATGCAACTTGGCAATGTTAAAGAGAGCTGTATCTTTCAGATGACCAGCCATACTTTCCTAAATCAAAGCAAAAAAGCAAAAGTGTAAGTTGTTGTAATTAGCAAAAAATGCACTAAAACCACTGCTAAAACTGACTGAAAGGATGGATTTCACCAAGAGAAGCTTCTCTCCACCAAATATGACCAAGATAACATCAAATAATGAGCATTACCCTCATAGAAGTGGTCAAAATCTGTAGATTTCAACTTGTTGTAATAAATTACAATAGTATGTAAAATTGCCCCAAAATGAAGCAATCAGTGATACATAAGTCATTGCAACTGCCGGGTAGCAAGATACATCCAACATTGAGTTTCCAAGAGCAAGAAGGTACCAAGAACTATCAAACCAATCCCCAGTCAAGCAAGAGACATCTCATAGGTCTAGAAGTCCTGCATGTAATGGGTCTCGGGGTAAGAGAAGAGACAAAGCACAAGCACAACTGATAGAGCAAGAAGCTCAATACATAACCATCCAAGATGCATACAAAACCAACAAACCATTGATAGATATAGATGCCTACCCCAATGCCCATATCAAATCAGCCCACTACAGGCTAACTGCAGACATAAAGCCCTTGAGGGCAAATGCATCTAATTGTCCCACAAGCTCAAGCTCAATTGTAAATAAGACTCCGTGTACATCAGAATATACCAAGAGGCTCCCACTAGAAGTAAAGTTAGATGCAAAGAGAGCAAGCAACACTCTAATACATCGAATACATAGTATCAAACATGCCAAATCCCAGTAGGGTACATCCGGAGCATAAATCCCAAGCTATCTCAAACCCATAAAGCATAAGCCTAAAAGCATTCAAAGAGCATGTAACTGACAACCAAATGTAATGCCCTGTAGATCCAAAATGCTCAAATATATCTAAAGATGAAGCTCCAAGTAGCTGTCAAGCATGGGCAAACCAAGTGGCATCCATATCTGACCACAGCATAAATGCAAGAGGTCTAAATGTCAAGCAGTGACAATAGGCATAGACCAGTCCAAAGCATGCCAACAACTGAAGCTAAATGCTAGTGAAGGACGACCATGTCAAAGCCTAATCCAAGCTCAAAAGCATTCTGAAACCAAGAAGAAGCATTTGACAACCTCCAAATACATCGATATGATCATTCAAATCTCCAGTAAGCACCCCGTATCCATGAACCAATGCATACACCGAGTAAATGAGCTTCAACCCATTGTATTATAGCAAGAAATTTACTATTAAATGAAGCTCAAAAAGTGCTCAAATCTGCTCCAAATCAGTCCCAAAGCATAGACATAGCATCCCATAACATCCAGGCATCAATAGGCATCAACCGGGCAATGCTAAGAAGCATCAAACAGTAAATGTCAAGTGCTACCCTGTTTTGACAGTCCTGGAACTGTGTATACAACAAAGCGCTGAAGAGGAAAGCACTCGAATCGATCATTGGGAGCCAAGCACTAATGCCAGGGAGTCAAACAATACTCGGGAAGGTTGCCAAGAGTGCTGAGAAGTTGAGGAAGAGCAGGGAAATGCTGGAGTAGGTCACCCCAACCCCCTAAAAATGTGCCAAGAATTGTGTTGGTTGTTCTTGCAGGCTGGGGGATCTGCAATAGTCCTCGGGGACACTTGACAATTTCGAGGGGGCTCCAATGCAGCTCGGGAAGAAGCCAATGAAGGTCTGGAAGCTCGGGGAGGAGGCGGGAGATCAAAACATACCTACAAATGAAGGTGCCATGGCTGCCATTGAAGCTCAAGTTGAAGCTCTTCAAATCCGGGCTAAAGAGAATGTCGGGCAAGCTCCAATGCCTTTACTGTGATACTAGTTGAAAGGGAAGTGGAACCTAGGAGGAAGAAGCTTGGCGGTGAGAACTATGGTGGATAGAGAGCAAGAGCCAAGAGAGTGAGAGACTCAAAAGTGGGAACTCCAACAACTACAATGTGTGGCTGGGCCTTTCTTTATTCAAACTATTACTAAAAGAACAAAGAATAAGTGACTGTGATGGGCACCCGCCACCTGCAGTGTGTAGTGGCAGGTACTGTCAGTGTAGTAATACACAGGTAGCTAGGCAAAGGCACCTTTACCCCCAAGGTGGCTACATGGAGGCACATTTACCCCCAAAAACACTCCAACTCTCAGGCACAAGCTCAAGCAAGAAGAAGAAGAAGAAGAAAACTCCTTCTGGCCACACACAAGAATAAGCTCCTTCATTCACTTTTTTTCTTTTATACAAAACCCTAACCCTAATTCCCTTCGGGCGGTCATCCCCTTATCTCCTTTTTTACATGACCTAGGCCCTCTTTCCCATTGTCCTCCTATCTTCCTAGCTTCCTTCCTACCGCCCATCTACCTTTACAATTTGCACAGGAGGGAGCCTAGCGCTCCTTTACAAAAAGTTTTAGGAGGGAGCCTAGCGCTCCTTTACAAAAAGTTTTAGAGCACCTTATATTTAAAAATGTGATTTTGCCTTTAACTTAGCTTTTGAGGTTGCACTTGCACTTTGGGCTGTTTCCCTTCCTGTTTCTTCAATTGTGTCTGATTTCCTTTTGGGTCACCTCTTTTAGCTCCCGCCTTGCGCTTCTCCACTTTTTTCGCATTTTTCTTATTCTAAGGTACCCCCTCCTAGATGTGTGCCAATCCCATGGCACTCTCCGTTGTAGGTAGCAGGCTTTAGCATACACCGAAGACATGGGTGGAAGGGACTACTATGGTTTGCTGTGGAGGAGTTTTGGTGGCGGTGCGAATGGAGGTTGTTGGTGATACTTTGTTGGCCTGATTGGCTGGTGATAGGGTTGTTGTAGTTGGTGATAGGGTTGTTCTTTGTTGGGAGTTGCACTCATGGCTAGCATAAGTATTGGTGTTCTAGGGATTCTGCATGTGACGATTCTTTGGTGGGCTTGCATGATGATAAAGGACAAGACTTCAAAGTTGAGTGTTTGATGAAGAACTGACAGCACTTTCACTGGAGTCTTCAATACCTACAATCGAAAACCTCTCATATGTGCTCTCCCTAGGGGTTAGTGCTAGTCTTCTTATCATGCATAAGACATAGTTTGATGAGTTTGGGAGATAGGTCAAACTCTAAGAAAGCCAAGAGTATTGTCCTACACTTGAGGACCCAAACTATGTATAGATTGTGGTGTATATATTATGTGAGTGCACATGCATACTTAGATATTACGTATTAGAAGAGTGCTAGTCTGGTTCCTTGTAGCAATGTATGGATGAAGCAATGGTTCAATGGGGTGGAAAAATTTGTTGATATTGAGGAGAAGTACACTTGAAAGCTTCTTGAGACATCATTCATGATTTGGACAACACGATGTAGCATAATTAAGCTCATTAATGCCTTAGCTTTCAGTAGCTGGTGGATAATTTTAGTGTTTGAAGAGTACAGTGTACTTTCCATGGTCTTTCATGCCTTGCTTACTGCTATTGATTGCGATGGAATTGAGATGGAGTGTGAAAAAGAGTTGTGTGAATGGTTCGGGGTGACAGGTCTAACCATAGGCAAGATTAGCTCCCTAGGTATGTCCTACCCTTGATGTGCCTTGAATACTTGTGGGGGATGTATAAAGGGCTAGGGGACTAGGGACGGAGCCAACCGACCAAGGTCACTGGACATACCTAATTTGAGGACCCCTAGTAGGTGTTGTGCTGTGATCGTGGGTACCTTTTTTTTATTTTTCTTTTTTTGTTTTCTCTTTTTTTTTTTGGATAAAATGAGTACAATCAATGCAATACGTTGAGGCTATCAATCTTTCATTTGGATTGAGAAATGTCAAGATCCAAAGGCTGTGAAAAATAGATATTACAAAGATGATTGTGTTACTAGCCTCAATTCTAGAGGAACAATTGTTGAGATGAAGAGATACACTTGAGATTTTGCAAACCTCTTTCTAACATGTGAGACAACAGACCAATTGAGGTAGCAACTGAAGCGAGTTGTGCATAGACAAGGGACAGAGCATCTGGCGAATTAAATCCTGGTTGATGAAGAAACGATTGTCATTATTGAGAGCATGACTTCTACCCGGATGTAGAGTTTGGCTTTCTCCATAATGGTTCTTTGTAAGGTTGTTGATCTTGTGGTGACTTGGACATTGAACGCTTTCGTACAAAGACATGTGTCATCCTGCATTGACTTGGCAACTCATGAGAGTACATGCAAGTTATATGCTACTTCAACCATAATGAACAGGTGCAGCTCAAAGAGACATCACTTATCTGAATCCCATAGTGTTGACTTCGATGCATATCACATGCGCTTGATTATCATTGCTTGTGTGTGTGCTAGCTTTGCTTCTTTTGATATTATTCATGCACAGTCACAAAACACATTATTTATTTATATACATGTTTATGAATCCATGTCACTTTGTGAGGATAAAACCAATTATAGAACTCAGGATTGTACTGGAGTGTGGCATACGTATCTAATAATCATAGAAGTCTACTTACTAACAACAAATATTTTGCAACATCGAGTAGCATGGTGCCTTGTCCGAGTCTACTAGCAACATGTAGCTCCTCATCAGTGAGAATTTTATAAATCAGAGAGTTCTCTTGGCTAGTTCCAGCTAAGTCCATATCTCAAATGGTAGTCAGTACTTGAAAGGAAGTTGGCACCACATAGGTCGGTGGGTCTCTTTGAAACCTCCATTTGGCCAGTCGCTCCTCTGAGGCTATCATAATCTGGGCTCTGATTTCTCGGCCATTGTAGAGCATGGTTTTCAAACCAATGTTTTTCAAATTGACTTCGACCCTCTAATTGTTGCTTTAGTTGCTCTATCTCTAAGAGACTTGGTTGGCAAAGCACTTTGTTAAATGTTACAGTTAAGTGTAGCTCATTAGCTTCCTCATCAGAGATGAGTTACATGTGTTCATGTAGGAGCTTGTCATAGTGCCCGTTAAGATATTCATACTCTTCCCAGAATAGGGGATATGGCAAATTTTCCTCAAGCTGCTCCCTAGGGAATGTGCCCATGTCTACAAGGACGTAGGCACGTGTGAATAATTTGAGTCTAGCCTCTAACTTGATCAAGCACTCTCTATGGCACTTATATGTTCTATGAGGGCTTGCTCAGTTGCTATTTAATGCAAGGTTCTAGGAGTTTCCTTAGGCTTTAGCGTAGATGGGGGCTCATGCCTAGATGAGCAAGATTGGTCAATGCTAGGATTGCTTATGTCCTCACGGTTTTCATGTTTCTCATGAGGCTTTGCTACTATTGTGACATGGTTCTCCTTAGATGTAACTAGTATAGTTTCGTCAACCTATTGTGAGAGTGTTGTATCCACTCTTGATTGGTCAATGTAGGTTCTACTATTGGTGGATTGAGCATTGCAAGGAACTATTGATGATAATGGTCACTTTGATTTGTCATAATACAGGATGTGTCTGAGGTTTCACTGCCATTAGGAGAGATGGCAATGGGTTCATTCGTGGGTGGACTCGATGCTTTATTCCTCAACTCTTCAACACTCTTGGTCTCAATCTTCTTAGCATCTACAACCACTTGCAACTACCATTGTTTTCATTGTTTTCTCCTCTTTTTTCCTAGGCAATCGAGGCGTATCCTTTAAAGACTCGGGACCTTGAACTAGGTCAGTTGTTGATGTGCTTGGTTAGGTCTCAGCATTCTCTTTTTAGTGTGTTCTCATGGGACATAGCCGTGGCTTACTAAACAGCCTTGCTAGGTTGTGAGGGTACAACTGTCTCTCTTTTTGGAGAGTCTAGCTCTTCAACTAGTTCCCCTCCATTTAGCCCCTCATCCGATTGCATTGGCAATTGCTCCTGGTCAGGCCTTCACTCTAGACTCTTTCCCTTACCCATTGGAACATGCCTCCATTGCTTCTTATTAAAGTGGGTGTTGTGTTTATAGTTATTTTTCTCTTGCTAAGGAGGTTCGAGTGACTCTAGTGCAGAACCAAGAGACGATTTTTAATGTAGGCTTGGACAAAACCAACTGAAGAAGTTAGGGTTGTATTGATGGGAAGCATAGAGATCTAGGATTGCAAGGTCTTGAGTGAGGTAGAAGACATATGCGCTAACATTAAGTATCATGCTTCCTACTCCTAGCCTACTAGCCACGTGTAGATCTTCTTCTAGAAGCAGTTTATCATACAAGGGATGCTTTTGGACAATGACAAAAAATTGGACCTCATGGACCATTGCCAACACTCTTAATGAGGTCAAACAATGTACATGGGATCATGTATTGATGTCCAAAGGGCTTTCCTTTGCTCAGTGAGTGTCATTAGTCGATGGCCCATTTTGGCTGCCAAACTTTGGTTAGATTACCATTTCTGCACAAAGTTACCTTGTCCTTTCCCTTTTCATTTGATTGCTTTGAGCTTTTCCTTTTGTTTGTCTCACATTGAGCAATATAGAGTGATGGTATCAAGCGCAATTCCCTAGCTATGTCTTTTGGGATGTCCTTTTATGACTTCTTCAGCGAGACATCTACATAGTGGGAGCAAACGTGTTGTTGCTCATCCCAAGTCAGGGGTTCGGCTATGAGCTTTGTGTGCTCTAGTGTTGGCCTTCCAATGTCCACATGGATGTACACACATGTGATGGTCGTTAGTTTGTGATCAAGCTTCATCACATCTCTTCCACAGGTGAATTGCTAAGGACATGTTCCGCAAGGGGCGTCGTCACGGCCAAAGGTTGTGACTGTTGTGATTCTTGATTAGAAGTAGTAGCTGCTAGTTGAGTGGACTGGCTACTATTAGTAGACTGCGGTGTCAAGTCCTTAGGCATATCAAAATTGGTAGTGTCTTTTGTTGCCCTATGTGCATTCACTTGTGTAGATCGAGTATCAATTGAGCTACATGGTGGATTGCATAGGCATATCCTTAGGCTAAAAATTAGGGGTGGTGTCATGTCCCGCATCTTGGACATTTGGAAGCTCGTATGGAGATAGAGATTGGGATTAAGTAGCTGCACTTGATGATTGTTGTTGTGCTTCTCATGTCCATTTAGTAAAAGAGGATGTAGAAGATTTTGGACTCCTAGGTGGACTTGGCACTAGTGGGAAGATTTGCTCGTGGCTGTTAGATGGTTAGATCAAGCTTATCATGAGCAACGTGGCTGCTAGATGGTTAGATGGTTAGATTAGCCTTGTCATGAGCAATGTTGCACTTGTGGTACTCATTATCCTCTTGGGAAGATAAGACTTGTTAGGCATGCTAGGCTGAGGATCTACCTTTCGAATAGTCATGTTTATAAGTTCAAGCTTTCTGATGCATGCATTTGAGTCCCCAACTGCACAACCAGAATTTGATTCTCTACTGATGTCTTGGGTCATCTTTGTAGTGCCGTTCAAGGTGCATCTATCATCAGGATTGTCATGTCTAGTCATCCTCACAATTGTACCTTGATGTTGTTGCATTCCGCTTTGACTAGATGCAGGTCTAAACGCAACATATACATGTTTTTGTGGTGTGGCCTTTTTGCCCTTGTTGGCTAGATTGGCCCATTAAGGTTTTAGGGTCTCTGTTTGTCTTTCTTTGGGTATGGGCTTTTGATTGTTGTTTTGCAAGTGAGAATCTGTGCTTGTGTAGAGCCATTACCACACTAGGAACTAATTTGGAGGACCTATCATGGTGCACATTTTCTCTTCGGCCTACTTGGGGGAGGTGCAGAGGGGGCAGAGCCCTCTCTGTGGGGGGAAGGGGGGGAGGGGGGCGTTACGCTAAATACCATGTGCAATTTGAAGGACCATTCGTAGACAAGTTTTGAACTACTTGCTCTAGATTTCAACCCACTGATAAATCTATGATGTGCTTTCGGCTCTATACAGTCTCTAGGTCAATTTCAGGGGTTAGATGTGTCAATTTTATATTCTATTCACCTATCTGATTCTCAGAGGTCCAATCATGAGAATTGAACGTCCCATTCTAGGTTGGTCCAATCGATCGATCAGACAGTTTGAGTCTGGGTGGTCTGCCCGATTCGAATGGTCCGATTATGGTTTAGTCTGATTTTCATGCGTCTGATTCCCAAGTAGTCCAATTGTCCGAGTGCTTGAATCGGACAAGTCCCATGTATCTGATCATACAGGTTTTTAGGGTATCCGAGTCTAAAAATCAGACCATCCAATTTTTGGATTATGACTGTCCAAGTCCGATTTTGGGAATCGGACTCTGGTAATAGTGTCTGATTCCTGCAGGACGAGTTTCCAGGGATGACAAAAATCAACTCAATTCTAATGATTTTGCAACTTGAAAATCCCTCATTTTACATGTCCTCATCATTGGTAAGGAGTTGGTAGCAATTATTAACTAACTCTACATGGGACATGCAAACCTACAAGGGGGTGACTCCTCTTTGGCTGGGAGCACTTGGTTGTTCCCATTTGCTTTATGATCCTCCTACAGAACATGCAATTATAAATGGCAAGATGGCTTGGAAACTTCACAACCGAATAATAGCATCATGGTTAGCCCTGTGGGATACAACCAATTCAAAATGGCACATCATTAACTAGATTGCTTTGCATTTTCAACTAAATGAGAGGAAGAAGCTTTGGTTAGATTAGGTACTAAGATGTTAGAGCTCCCATGTCTCTATCAAAGTTTGACAAGAGCTCATGACCAATAAATGACAAAAAACCCTAAAATAGGTAGACTAACACCCCCTCTCGAATGTTGGGAGTGTTTGAAGACCCAAAATCTCATGCAATAAAGCGTGGATGCCTTGGGAAAATTCTTCATGGAGAGATCTATTGTGTTGTCCTCTGTGGGAGTAAAAATCATTGATAACTTAGAATCTATGATCCACTCATGAGCATAATGGTACTGAACCTCAATGTGCTTTGTCTAGGCATGAAACATAGGATTATTACCCAAACTTAGGGCATCTAGTTGTCCACACATAGTTGAGTGGGTCCTATTTGGGAAAAACCAATATTTGCCAACATATGATGGAGTCACACGGCCTCCATAGTAGTTGAACAAAGGGTGTGACACTCTACCTCTATAGAAGGAAGCACCATAATAGGCTACTCCTTATTGCTTCACAAATAGCTCTGTCACTTGCAATGACTTGTAATTATAACTTGTTTCTCATTGTTGAGGGAGTTTGGGATGAAGTTCCTCAACCTTGGGCCTAGAACCAAATTGATGTCTTCATGCAACAACACAACTTCAATCATTAGCCCTTTCTATTGCTGTTATCTCCTCTTGCTCTAAACCAATCTTGCTATTGTGCTCATCCTACACCTTCTGTTGTTGCTCCTACTTCTTTCATGCTTGTTCTTCCCACTATTTCTTTGTTGTTCCTCCAAATGATTCAATAGTTGAATGTTGAAGAAGTGATTTCTTCTAAACTTCTTTCAATTGTTTTTGCTATGGGTGACCTTGGCACAAAGAAAGTTCAACCTTGTATTCCAATCAACAAACAAGCTAATACTTCTCAAATAGTCCAAGTTTTTGGTTTTGTCTTTTTGGTTTCATCAAGTTTGTGTTCTTGGACATTAATTAGACAAGTATTTGGGAGTGGTTTAAATCTATGAAGGAATGCATAAAAAAGAAACAATGGATGTGGAGTGAATAGAGAAGAAGGAGATAATAGGAATTTAATGAAATGGAGGAACAAAATTGATAGAAATCTAAATGATAAAAGATTGGTCTTAGCCCCTACATGCAAATGTAGCATCAATGAGGACAAACTGATGTAGAAGATGAAGGCAATGATGAGAAGGGTTGGCACACAAAGTGAGAGTGATTGAATGAATGTGAGGCAAGACATAGTAGCCACATATAGATACAAATATTGAAACTAGATGGCCTACATTTAATGAAGCTTGGATTGGCATAAAATGCCATAAATGGAAAATGCAATGTACTAAATGTTACCCATATACTCAATAAAATGTAGTCAAATATCCACCTAAAGTGTTTGGGATAAATGGACTGAAGGACAAATACATTGTCAGATCTCTGAATGTCCTCATCTAACTCAACTGGAGTTCACATACTAATACATGGTATACATAAATTCTAATTCCACCTCTCATATCTTAGATGTGATAGCAAGACAAAGGAGATGGAATGGATCTGAGGGTGTTAAGAAGAGTGTCATTTTGCTAATGAAGCCCCCATCAAGGACGAGAGCTAGTAAAGGAGTAAGGTCCCCTCTCCAAATGAAAACTTAATCCAATGGGAGTGAAGAGGCCTCAAATGGATCGCTTCAGTGATGTCTAGTTAGGAATGGGTGACCCAAGCCTCTACTCCAATTAAGACATGATAAAGTAGCTATCGAAGGCATCATAATCTTTTAGAAAAGAGCAACATGGACCAAGGGCCATGGGATGGACATGAAAGCAATAGGGGATGTTGGTACAATGATAAAGGAAAGAGGTTTCCACATGGAAGAAAGGCTTGTAGAGGACTACACCCCTAAAGAAGCTCCTCAAAATCTTGGGAATCCCCCTCTAAAACACAAATGGTCAAGGAATACATAGCCATATGTCCAATATCATCCCCTCTAAAAGGGGAAGTAACCACTAGAGGAGATGATGGGGGATGGAGTAGAACTTGTGGATAGACATTTCACAAATGGGAAGGGGTGCAACAATAGAAAATTGTCTTAGAGGGTCCTTCAAAATAGGAGTAGAATGGAGCCCATATAGCCCCCTCTCCTTCCAACATGTCATAAGAATGGCTCTTGATGAAGAGTCCTCAACAAATATAGTTTCTCAGCAAAGGAAATCCAGGTACTAATTCTTGTAAGGCCATGAACAAAGAGGAGATGGAAGCCCAAGTCCAAAACATGTAGGACTTTTATATGTGGAGCTTCGAGATTTGTGGTCAAAAAATAGAGGCAATGAGCCAATACCATATATATTGATAAGATGTCACCAATAGTGATGCTATCCTCTTTAGTGCAAAGATCCTACAGCCAATCTCCTCGTGCAATCATATGACTCAAAGCACCACTATTGATGAGCCATGGCCTCTCTAAAGATGAGATAACTAAAGAAGGTTCCTCTAACCAATGGATGTGAAGGAACATTAGC
The DNA here is from genome assembly GCF_053477565.2 of Lygodium microphyllum. Classification (NCBI taxonomy): domain Eukaryota; kingdom Viridiplantae; phylum Streptophyta; class Polypodiopsida; order Schizaeales; family Lygodiaceae; genus Lygodium; species Lygodium microphyllum. The sequence continues at coordinate 118,511,172 of NC_141160.1, forward strand.
TTGTGTAATATCACAAGTAGAGGTAGATGTAGATGGAGGCTCCAATGCCACTCCTTCCTTCACTCCTAGACAAAGATGAGGGTATTTCAACATTTCTTCTTTAGATGCAAGATCTTCCCACAATGTGGACACCTAGCTATCATTTATGCTTCCCCTCAATATTTGAATTACAATCAGAAAAGGACTCCAATTTCTTAGACTTCTTCTACCCTTTCTTCTACTTAGACTACTATCATTTACTTGATGAAGATGTCACCACAACTTTAAGGCTCCACAAGAATCTATCTCCTTTTGATATGCAAACTTGCTCTAGCACTATAAAAACTAGTTTTTTCTTAGTGATAATATTTTGCATGTGAGGGGTAACAAGACATCATACTTTGATCAAAGACCTGATAGAAGCATCACAACAAGGTCTTCCAAAGCCATAACCTTCCCTAGGGATGAAAGCTCATCTCAAATCTCCTCCATCTAGTTGATGTGGCTTGTCATCATAAGGGAGTTTGCAATAGAAAGATGTTATAGCTTCAACTTGAGGATCATTTGATGCTCAAATGTCAAAATTTGATATAAGGATGCCTATTTGGTCCAAATGTTTGTGTACAAATTACCTACACAAGCACAGAAACTATACAACTCAAAAAGGCAAATGAATGATTTCTATGTTGAGCTACTCCTTTAAAGTTGTGGAGTCCTGGGTCATCCCAACTTGGGGATCCATGGTAGGTTAATGATGAGGGACTATGACAAGCTCCTAGAGGTCAAAAATGTTGAGGGTGCACTTGACTTTGCATGACTATAGAGAATAGTTAGTCGCATCCAACTTTTTGGAAGTGGGGAGAAAAGTTAAGATAGTCACCTAAACAAGTGGTGTTATCATTGCCAATCATGGACTCAAAACCATGGAAGGGTAAATAGGGAGAGAAAAATGATATAGGGGTAGTTAAGAGAGAACCGAATCATACAGTTTGCAAAAAAAAAAAGGTGATATTGCTATGGGTCAAAATGACTAGAAATGATTATGTCAACCAATGAGATGTTTGTCTAACTATGTCGTAATGAGGAAGGGTGGTAAGAAGTTTCAAGAAGAGTGATTATACTATAAGACAAAGAAAAAGGCAATGTTATATTGCCATGTCAAGGAGGAATATTAAAAGAATGGTATCTTGAAAAGTAAGGGGAAAGAGCAAGGGTAGCTAGGGATTACCACATCAATTCAAGATCAATAAAACATTAGTCCAAAAGCATGGTTGAGTGCTAGGCCAATGACACAAGAGTGATGCAATTTCTAAATGTGGCCCAATGTGAAAAAGACTCCAAGAACCACCAAGAGGTGCATCCCCCCATTTAGGGGGAAATTATCGTGTATCAAGCCTATTTAAAGGGAACTAGAATTAATGATACAATGGAACCGTGTGTGCATGTGTGTGTGCAAACTATACATGTGTGTATCTTAAACATGGCTCCTACTCTCATGGCACCCACTAAGATCTTATCTTGCACTTTCTCTTCCAAAATGGTATCAAATCCAATCTTAATCTATATCCTTTTAGTATCAAGCATCTTTAACCTCTACTAGTTTGCATCAAAACCCTAAGTGTATCATACATAATCAATCAATAGGAAACCCTCTTCTTCATTGACTTATTATGTCCACTAGGCATAACCAATCTTCAAGCTATGGTGCTAAAATTTTGGCCTACATAATCAGCTATTCAAACACAACATCCATACACTATTATCACTCTATCAAGTCAACATTGGAGCCTCCAATCAACTTTGTAGAGATTAGAAACCATAGCCAAATGTGCAATAGCTTTGATTTTTTCCAAACTATTGGTGACATGAACCAATATTTCATGCTACATATCTCATTTGAAAGAGCAAGAGGAAAACATTTACTCCATAACATAATGCCAACATTGTGCTCATAGAGGTAGTGTAGATGGATTCTCTTTGTAAGGTAGTGGTATAGCAAAATTTATGGCGATACTAGGAGAACGCCAACAATATGATGATGTAATGAAGCAAATTAGCCACATTAGTTCACTTACCTTTACCAAAATAAACCATGTAAATACCTTAGTAAATAACCATGACCAAACATGGAGATCTGTCATTAGAAACTATGACCAAGATGGAGGTTCTTGGCATGAACTAGTGGATAATGGCAAGCTTCAGCTATTTTTAGCAAGTTGTCATCAGATTTTGGCTTATTTTAAAGGACATTTGTTAAAAGAAAAGCTATGGGAGACTAGAGGGGACTAAAGTTACCTCTACTTTTTGAAAGTAGGGTTCATCTTCTTCTTTCTCATCTCTCTCAAGCTTTTCTAAGAGATTCAATGGTGGATTTCCCTGCACATCCTGTTTCTTTTACATCAATGACTTGAATGCGAGCCAGTGATCGTAGATGCACCAAAAAGGGCTTCCACAAGGTAGCAGGCATAATCACAAGCTCGCCTAAGGAGCCAATGATTGTAGATGCACCCAAAGGGCTGTGTGATGAGGTCATAGTGTCCAAACTCCTTGATGAGGGGCTAATGGCTTGACGCACCTATGGCAGCAAAGACAAGCTTGGTTTGGAGAATAGGAAGTCGAGCAGATCCAAGCCATTATTGGCCAAGCTAGAGAGAACTAATGTGGCTAATTTGCTTCATTACAAATGAATTTGCAACCATACTCAAAGTTGTAGTAGTATCTTTCAATAGTTACAATTGTTGTCATCCAATTTATCAATGTTAAAGATGGCACTATTCCTAGAGGCACTATAAGCACCTACAATTATGTCTACAAAATAAAGAAAGAATGGAATACTATAACAATAGTTAATCAGCTCAAAAACTAAGACAAAAAATGAATGTAATAGGGGGAGACCAACTCAGTATATTGCTATCCACAAAGTAGAAGCCTTACAGTACCTGACACAAGTGTCTACCTTAGAAAAATAGCTCCAAAACTAAATTTCATTAATGTTGTCCATAATGCAGCAATAAAGAATGAGGCAATTGTCAGCAAATGTCCAAAGTAGAGTGCTTCCACTACCAAGGAAGTCTAGATAGCAACAAGACTTGTAATGCAACTAGCAATATCCAAGATTGCAGCTCCAAATATCAAGTGACATTAAAGAATCCAAAAGTTTGAGATATAGATTCATCCCAATCATACGGTGACCATATATATAAGCTAAATGTGCATAAGAGATCTCCAAGAAGCAATGAGATCTACTAGACTACAACCAACTTGTTGCTCATGAATAGTGAAGCTTGAAGCATGTATCCATGATTAACAATCTATTTGATATGAGGAAGTATTGGAGAACCAAATATCAAATAGGGATCAATCCATAGTGATCAATGACTGCAAAACGACAATCTCTACATAAACCAATGAGAATAAAGAGAGCTCCCATGGGCTCCAAAGGCCAAGATCTATGATACAAAATTGGAAAAAAAATAAATTCACTATAAGCAAATCAAAGTGTCAGAGAGCAAAGCAAGCTCAATGCATGTACATCATAACATCCAGAAGCACAATAATGCCAAGTAATACATTCGAGAGAATATAGATGACATAAACATCTAAGCATGTACGTGGCAAAGCACTAACCAATGCAATCCATGGAAAGTACAAATGTAAAGGAGCTTAAAATCAAAGCTCAAAGCTCAAGCAAAAGAATATCCAACATAACCACCACCAACAGTAAGCACGCATATGATCTAAGAGCATTTCCAAGTGGCATAAAAGCATGTATTTCATTGATATTTAATACATAAGTTTGTTATCCATTGTCTATGACAACATTAAACCTTGCAATGACTGAGCAAAACAAACTCTAATAGATCTGTAGATCCTCCCCAAGCATTAATACATCATCATAGCATTGAATCTTTAGTGCATAAGCATCAAAGAAGAATAAACATTCAAGAGTTGCTTTCCCAAACTATCAATAGTAGGTTTATCCACAATAATGCATCAATGTCTAATCATTCTTTGCCCAAATAATGTTCAAGATGGAATCTAACATGCCAAGAAGAATCCCCAAAGGTAGGGCAAGAAGCAAGAGGTAGAAGCTAGGGCAACTGGTCAAGTGTAGGAATAGCATGATAGACCCTAAAATTGCACTAAAAATTGTGAGGGCTGATCCTAGGTTCTCTCCTATTGTGGCTGATGCCCTAGGGTCCTCTAGTACTAAATGATGGTCCCTTGGAAGCTAACAAGGAAGCTGGGAAGGTGGGGGAGCTAATGTGCACCTCAATCAGATGAAGGAATGGCTACCTTGGAAGCTTAGATGAAGCTATCTTTCTTGCGTTGAACTAGAATGGTTCAAGCTCCTAGAATGCCCTCTCTAATATCAATTGAAAGGGTGATAAGGAGTGAGAGTGAGAGAGAAGCACAAGTGGAAGAAAGAGAGCTATGGCTATGGAGGTTTGAACTTAAGAGAGCAAAATTAATACAGTGGCAAATCCAATAGTCACAATGTGTGACTTTCCTTCCCTTATTATTCCATAGTAAAAAATAAAGAATAAATATGATAGTGATGGGTGAACACCACTTGCAATGTACAAGTGTGTGGGCACTAAGTACAAGATAAATATAGCCGGCTAGGTACATGTGGCCTTTGACCCCCAACATAGGGTGGTGTTGGGGGTAAAGAAGCCTCTGCCTAGTCGCCCGTGTATTACTATACTGACAGTACCCGCCAATGCACACTGTAAGTGGCGAGCGCCCGTCACCATCACTTTATTCTTTATTCTTTTAGTGACAGCTTGAATAAAGGAAGGCCCGATCACACATTGTGATTGTTGGAGTTCCCATTTGCTCTCTCTCTCTCTCTCTCTCTCTCTCTCTCTCTCTCTCTCTCTCTCTCTCTCTCTCTCTCTCTCTCTCTCTCTCTCTCTCTCTCTCTCTCTCTCTCTCTCTCTCTCTCTCGCTCTTGCTCTCCCGCCATAGCTCTCTCGTGCAAGCTTCGATCCTTCTCACCTTTCAACTAGTATTAGAGCATGGATTCATGACTACTCGAGCTTGGTTTGTGGCATCTTCAACTTCCTATTGATTACCTACACTCATAGGGTCTCCTTCACAGCAGCCATATCTAAGCTCCGATTACTCATCGGCTTCCCGAGCACCTACCTGGCCCATTTGGGCACCCTCACAGCATTCCTTCAAAGGTATTAGAGCTCTCTTTTGTTATTTTACTTTAGTCCACAGGTTTTGTGAAGCAGGGGACCCATGTCCTCTTGCTTCTTATGATGGCTACTCTCTATTGGTGACTTTGCCCTTCAAGAGGGAGCTTGACTACTCCCCCAACCTTGTCTTGACCTTGCCCAGCCCTTCCATAGGCCCTAGATCAGTTTGGGCCACCTTAAAGACCTGCAAAAATTTTATTTTTTACTTCATCCCTCCCTCAACACAGCTTGAAAGCCTTCATTTGGCACTTGGGAACACCCCCCTGATGCTCGACATTAGTGGTTATCGTTGGCATTGATTTGTGGACTAATTTACCTCAATCTGGGACTATTTTCCATAGTCCACAGGTAGCCACAAATAGTGCACTTTATGTTTATGCTTGGTTGGCATTGAGATTAGTTGCTCTGTTGGTCCCGAATGCTCACCGAATGCTAAGGGAATGTCTGCCTATGATATGAGATGCTTTTGGGGCTGAATTTGCTCAATCATTGAGTGGTTTACACAGTCCACAAGCAGCCCAAAATAGGGCAGCCCCCTGTCATTATATTTTATGCTTATGCTACATGGTCGTTTAATGCTCGATTATGCCATGTTGGTGCCTATACATATGGGGGAAGTATGCCTATGGTTTGCTTATGTTTTTGAGCTTGGATTGAGCCACTTTTTGCTTAGTTTTGGACATTTATTTGCTGCTGGAATATTCAGAGATGAAGATCTTTTGCTTATGTTTGGATATGCCTATTGCATTCGGGCTTTGTCTTGGATGTATACATTGATGTTGTGACTCTCGGGGCTCGACATAGAGCTTGGATTTGCTCTCGAATCATTGGTTGAGCTTGATCTCACTTCGCATAGCATTTGGATCTTCATCTCTGCTGTACTTATGGCAAGTACTTTGCTTATGTCTAACCAATCTTAACATGCTTGGCCTATGCCACTATTACATACACGTTACATTGTTTGGAGTTGGATGCTACTGAGCCTTGATTTGGCTTGATATTTGATTGCCCGGAGCTTACTTTGGCTATTTCTCAGCTTGCCAGAGTTACAGTTTGGATGTACTTGATGTCTATGGATGCTATGTACAGATGCTACATGGCCTATATGCTCATGAGGTCTTATTGATGCTTGATCTTGGATCTTCTGGCACTGGTGCTATCATATGTCCTTGTTGAGCTTCTTTGCTTGATATTTATGGCTTTTGTGCCAATGGGAGCGTCTTAATACTCTTGACAGACATTGAGCAGGCGGTTTATGCTACTTGAGAATTCAAATACTTGAGACTGGGATCTTCACTTGGATGTTTCATGGTTGATATACCATGGTCCTCACAAATGTACTTGGGTTGATTTGGGCTTTGCACTCCCTGAGCATAACTCTCTTTGTGTCAGTTCTTGCTAGTGTTGTGTACACTTTGCTCTATTACACAGGGGGTGTGTTGGCTTATTGATGGATTCTTTTGACATGCTTGGGTGTTTGCTCAATATCTGTATGACTGTCACATGCTAATTTATGCCTGCTTGATGCTAGTTATGCTTTGAGAGTCAGTGGTTGACTTTGTGTATTCATTTTGTTTATAGTTTTCTCTCATTGTACCTAGCTATAATTTATTACGACAAGCAGTTATGCATGGATTGATATGGAATTCTCATGCTGAATCATCCTGATTTTATGTACTTTTGATGGTACTTAGTTAGCTATCAATTCATGGTCATTTTGCCTTGTTTTTGTGGTATTTTGGCTATTTACAACAGAAAACAATAAGCAATTTTGAACTGTCTGCACCGTTTTGGACTACGGTATGGCAACTTCTTCTACTGATAGTGCTATCTTCAACATCATTAAGCTTCATGGTACGAAATTATGCCTACTAGAAGAACCAAGTATTGGTGCAAAAATCTCAGATCAAGCCACTAAGGATGCATTGCGAGTAGCCTGAAACTATGATTGATGATGAATGGGATGAGCTTGATGAGTTATGCAAGTCCACCCTCATCTTGTCTCTCCCCGAACATGTGCATTTCAATGTGGTTGAGGAAGCACTGAGTGCTTGGCAACTTTGGGATAAAATTAAGAACCTCTATGACAAGAAAAGTCCAGCAAGTTAGATATATTGGTTGAAGTAACTTATGGACTTGTGCATGAAGGAGAATATGACGATGTCTGCTCATTTGATCCAGCTCTATGCTATTCTCAAGAACTTGACTTCATAGGGCATTACCTTTAATGATGAGGTTACTCCATCGTTTTTGCTTATTAGGACTCTAAGTGAGTCATGGGATGTATTCCGCACTGCCTTTTGTGCTCCTGCTACTATTTTAAACTTGCCTAATATAGAGAGTGCTCTTCTGCAGAAACACATCAACTATAAGAACTTGGATGCATCTCATGTATCACATGGGTCATGGCAAAGACTTGCAGAAGTCTAGGTCTAAGTCGCGTGGTAAGTTGTGCAACAAGTCTCATGGAAGAAATGCTAATGTGACATGTCATCATTGCAATAAGAAGGGTCACATATGCCCACAATGGCATGAGTTGTGTAATGAGAAGTGCAAAGAGAAGGGAAAAGAAAAAGTACAGGAAAAGTCCTTTGATTGCAGCATTATGCCTGTGAAATCCAGTGCGAAAATCGAGCAGATAAATGTCATGCAGACTGATAATTCCAATGGGGAGTACATACTTGCAACTAGTTCTTGTGATGCTACGCCATTGACCAAGGTTCACTCTATGTATGCACAATGATGGCTTTTGGATTTTGGTGCTTCGTTTCATGTTACACCTTGTCATGAGTGGTTCCATTCCTATCACACTATCTTTGGTTCAGTTCTCTTGGGTGATGAGGGTGATAACAAGTCACTTACTATTGTTGGCATTGGGAATGTATGGCTGCAGTTCTCTACTGGCAATACTTTTCTAGTATAGGATGTACGTCATGTGTTTGCGCTTACACACAGTCTTATGTCTGCAGGGCAACTTGATGATGCTGGGTTTCATGTTTCATTTGGGGATTCTGCTTGGAAGATCACACATGGCAAACTTGTGCTTGCTAGAGGTGCTAAGGCTGGCAGCCTCTATCCTCTTGTAGTTGATGGGTCCTCTGTTGACCATGTTTTGACAGTCACTTCAATCCCACATGTATCTCTTTGGCATGCCCGTTTGGGCCATATGTCCTTGAAAGGAATGAAAATACTTTCTAGTTTTTGCAGTACTTACCGCCCCTTGACTATGCATGTTTTGATTCATGTGAGCATTGTCTTTATGGCAGACAGATTAGGAATACGCATAAGAAGTCTGGTGGACACTATTAGGACTTGAACTTCACCGTATATTTAATACTATTTTACACCTTAGTATGAGTATGCATGTAGTCTTTTGGATCAACATATGTAAAGCAGTCCTTATACTTCATATGATGTTTCACCTGAAAGTCAAGGCGCAAGTAAGAAACGTCAGGCAATTGTATTCAAGCGATTGCTTTTTTATCGTAAATGAATTATGACTGAGTACAACGCCCAAAAATGATGGCTGATGTTTGATCCCATTATCTTTTGATTGTCTCTTGAATTTTAGTGTTATTCTCTTTCAAGTTGTTCAATCAATGATGGCTATGGTGATAGGAAACAATGTAGTATTTGATGATCGCAATTCTATGTTGTTGAGTATGATGTATGCTTTGTGTTTGAATGTATTTCTTAAATGTTATGTAGTGCTGATGGATGTAAATCTATTCAGAAAGTTCTCTGCAGTATTGTGGTGTTTTTTTCAGGTAGAACACAGTTTCTGAATTGTTATGGTATTCTAAGAGGCCAAAACAATTTGGTGATCCCTACCAGTTTCAGGAAAATAATTTCTTGATTTAGGAGCAGATTTGGAACCAATTCCTGAGAGATTTACACGACAAGAATGCTAATGGCATTGATCATGTACCAGGAGCCTTTTATGGGCAGCATTTATGTCAAGCAATTACCCTTATCATTCAAACCATATTCTTACCAAGAGGAGTAGATAACGGGAATTAAGGGAGGCATTGGTAAAGCAGCAACAACAAGAAGTTTTTCTTGATGATGCAGAGGTTGTTGCAGCATTAGGCTGGCTGGATGAAGAACATGTTGTATCTAATAGTTAGGGCGATCAAGATGTGGGTCCCTCTAGGGGTACAATAACCATTTATAATTCTCCTACTGGTTCTGAAGAATCTTTTCCAACCCCTCCGACTCTTGAGGTTTCACCTAATGTTTGGAAGATGAGAAACTATCATTACCACTTAAAGATCAAGAAACTCCTCCTAAGCATGCACTTGAAAGACTGCAACATATAGTGCTTGGGAGATCATTTTTACTGAGAGGTACAGCTCTTCAATCTAAGAATCCTCTACCGCCATTGTAGAGGCCTCATAAGCCGAGCATAATGAATCCAAATCAGATTGTTAACCTAAAAGTTAGAGCCTCTAAGTTTTTAGGAAAGAAAAAAGAAGACCCTGATTGTCATGTGGCCCAGTTTGAGACAAGATGGATAGCCAATGGCTTCAACCAAATGTATGGGGATCAGGTAAAAAAGCAATAGTTTGCTACCACCTTTCAGGAAAAAGCTATGGACTGGTTTGCTAGTTATGGTATGGCAACCTTCAATTCATATGATGCTTTAAAAATAGCATTTTTAGGTAGGTTTCGTAAGGACAAAACTCCGAGAGATATTCTAAGGAAGATCAAGAAGATCAAACAAAAGACTATGTTGGTGGAGGACTATGCCCAGAAATTCGAGAAACTATCGAATAGGCTGGATGCTGTTGATACACCTTTAGTGGAAATGGAGATTACCTATTTTATGAAGGCCTTGAGAGGTAAGATTCGAAATCCTATTGCCAATGTAGATATGGGTCAGAATGATACATTGGACACATTGATAATGGCAGGTATGAGAGTGGAAAAAAGACTTGGTACCTCTAGATCTAAAAATAGTAAAGATGAGGACTCTTCAGACTCAGATTTTGATGCAGATTCATGGTCAGATTTAGACATAGACAATGATGATGAGGATAGTGATTACAGCTCAGATTCAAATGATGATTCAAGTGACTCTGATGAGGATAACTCTAGCAGGAGGAGGCATAAGAAGAAAAAGAAGAAATCAGGATTAGCCAAGACTAAAAAGAAGAAAGCAAAGGACAAATATAAGAGGAAGTCAGAGAACGGTAAGTTAGGTAAAATGATAAAACAGAAGCTAAAAGATTTGGGTATTTCTGAAAGTAAGAAGAAGAAAAATCATTGTGAGATATGCTAGAGAAAGGGCCATGATACTAGGACTTGTTGGTATAATCCGAATGTCAGGATGGCATAGAAGATGCCAGTAATGCGGGCTAGGCAAAGACCTATTCATCTAGCTGCAAAAAATCAGATTATTCCTGACACCATATCATAGAGACCCTTTAGAGAACCTAGAAGAATGCAGTCTAGACAGCCTTGGGGAAATTTTTAGACACATCAACAAACTACCCAAACAGGAGCATGCCACTATTGTAGAGGTCAAGGACACTTTGTTGAACCAAACTGTGAACTTTGGGCAAGGCATGGGACTAAGAGAGGAATGCCAGTAGCAAGGTCCCACAATGACAGAAGACTTGCAGGAGCATCTCATCAATAGCATCCACCTGCCCCAGTTGCAATAGTCCTTATAGAGCTACCTAATCAATATGAGAAAAGGAAGTCTCCTGATGGTACAAGAACTGCTAGCTGTAAGAAAATTCAGCAAGAGAAGGTTCAAGAAGAGGTAAAGGAGGTGTCAGATAACACTAATGCTGTAAGTATGCATGTTCATTGTGATTGTTCTAATTGCATTGAAATAGAGGAATGTCAAGAGGAACCAATGGTTTAGCAATAACCAAAAGTCAATGTGGTATGAAGCTTGATTGGCAGGAACAAGAGAAGATAAGGAAAAAGGCAACAAAGCATGTGAGAAAGGTGCACAAACTTGCTGAAAAATGTGATGCTGATCAACTTGATGATGTAGGGAATTCAGGTCTGCAGAGACCTAAATTGCAAGAGCAATTTCCTAAATTTCAGGAGTATGCTCCTAAATAGCAGAACCACTCTCCTGAAGATCAAGAGCAGTTTCCTAATAGTATCGTTGCTCAAAAATTACAGCAATGAGACTCAGAAGAGCTATTCCAAGCTTTAGCAAAGTGTTCTCTGCATTTAACTTTGGAGCAAATCTTGGATCTAATACCGGGATTTAAGGAGAAGTTACTCCTGAAGATCAAGTAGAAGCAACAAGAAGTCCTTGAAAGTATAGCAGTTAAGGATCAAATAGTTCCTGACTGTCAAGCAATGACACCAACCCAATAGGAAGTGATGGATTATCAAGTACCTACCATTCAGGTTGAGTATGCAGGTAGTAAGTATGATGATGTTCTGTTGGATGGAGGTTCAAGAGTTAATATACTTCTTGACATAAATATTTGGCAAATAAGCAAGAAGAGTTATTGCCAACCCCATTTCAGGTTCGGATGGCAACCCAAAGGAGGCTATAGCCTTTGGGTATTCTTAGAAATCAACAAATTTGAGTAGCTGGCTTGAAGTTTAGGGTCAGTTTTGTGGTCTTGAGAATGTCAGAAATTGGGGATTCTTATACAATGCTTTTGGGGAGGTTGTGGTTTAGATTTGCTAAACTCAGGCAAGATTAGGGAAATGATTATGTGTGTATTCCAAGAGAACTCAAGGAAATCAGGTTATCTACAATGATAAGGTTATTTTGAAGAGTTCATCTAGACCTATCGTGGCCCAAACTATTAACCTTGCAGATGAAGTAGAAGATGATGAGGAGGAATTATATCTTCAAGCAAATCCTTCTGTAGTTCTAGTTTTTGAGATAGATGTTGATGGTATTATACAAGGGTATCAAGAGCAACCCAATATGGCTAGAGATGTATTTCTAGAGCAACAACCTCTTGAAACTCTAGGTAAAAATCGGCTTGCACAACAATCAGAAGGTTTTCCTAAAGGTCAAGAGCATCTTGAATTTAGGACAAATCGGGGCATGAAAGGAATAAATTAATGGGTTTAGGCTTAAGAGGTTAGTATAACCCTATTATTCAAAAGTTCATGTTATCATTCAAAATGGGACAAAGGAATCAGTTATTGGTACTTACATATGTGAATGGTCTAAATCCTATGATGTTGAGGTGACACCTAGCACAAAATAGGGTGGACTGAGAGAAGACTTGGACTTTGGCATGAAAATGGAAAAGGGCATGTGTTCTTTTGGGAGTTTCTCTCCTTCTCCACTCTCGACTTGTTCTTGGCCTGCAACTCTCATCGCCATGATGCATACTCATTGCTCTTCAGCTCGGAAGCTGTCCATGTCCAGGGGTGGCTGCCAGGATGATGATGATGATGAGCTCTATGTGGCCAGCAATGACGACAAGTTGGTGCAACATGGAGACGAAGAGGTAACACCACCGAAGGCTCCATCTTTTTCTAGTCCTTGTGATGTTGGTACTCCCTTTGTGGACTCCACCTTGTATTTGAATGTTGAGGTAGAGGTTCATCAGTCATGGTTGCAAAAGATCAGATTGTATGATTATGCTCGTTTGCCATGGGATTGTTGGGCATCAAATGTGCATGCCTCCATACAGATGGATATTTTGAGGCACTCAAGTTGCAAAATTGCATGTCCTCTTGAGTTGACTCGTGCCATTGTCCGTCAAGTGTAAGCACTTCCTATGAATGATAATTTGATTGCATATCAGTGCACAAAAGACCAAATGCATTATGTTTTCGGTTACCCAGCAGGGCCTAGGAATGTTTATGAGATAAAACGCATTGATGTTGTGAAGAAATTGTAGTTGCATTGGTTTATGGAATGCTTTATGATGTTCATCAAGATAGATAGCATTGCTAGAGATACTTATGGGATTCTTTACTATGCAGAGAATTTAGAGATGCCAAATTGGGAAGGCCTTATGTTTGATAGGCTTACGGCTACCCTTAAAATTTCAAAACCAATAAGGTTTTTCAAAAATCTCGGATGGGTTGTTTTCTAGCAGGATTGTATGAGCATGCACATGTCTTATATCTAGAGCTTACGAATGAGTATTTGCTGAAAATGGATGTTACTTATTTGGCCGAAGATGCAGTGGAAGCCGATCATAAAGTTGATGTTTCCCATGAGCTTAAAAATGTCAATGATGCTCATGATATGTTTGATGGTGATGTTGAAAAACATGCTATTTACCGTGACTTGAAACAGGTTGGATATGATGAGGCATATGTCAAGCAGGTGGCTTCCGAATTTGTTAAGGGAGACCATAGAGATGCAAGTATTAAAGATGTACTTCATGTTGGCAACAAGCAGTATGATGGGGATGCTTCTAAAATGGATGGTAATTTTTATGCAAAGAAAAAGCAGAAAATTGGAAAGATATGGTTGAGGAGTAAGTCTTCATGAGAGGAGAAAAAGCAAGATGTTAATCTTGATGCTCGGAATCATCTTGGCAATGACTTTGGTGATCAACGTGGCTGAAGGTTCAACAGAAATACATTCGGGTTCATCGATTTTCGGATGTATGATGGTCAGTTTGACAGTCGTTCAAATGCTGTTGGAGTTATGCAGAGACTCATGGCATACTTCCAGGATTATGATAAGCAGAATGCTTAGACTGACGTTCGGGTTACTGAATTGCAGGATCAGTTGGTTGCCAGGCAGAAAGCAATTGAGGACTTGATTCAAAAGGTGCAGCAAAAGTAGTCAAAGTATGATGCATTAGAATTGGATCTTGGGGTTAAAATTACATATATGCAGCAAATGTTGGATAGAAACAAAATGTCTACTGCACTTTTTGAAAAATGGACTAGTGAACTTAGGACTCGATATTTGGAGGAGATGCAGTCTTTTATGGGGAAACATGTTCAACTTCAGGTTAATTATCAAATGCTATTGGAGAGATTTCAGCCATTGGAGTGGAAAATTAAATTTTGAGCAATATTGAAGTTGAAGTGGATGCTTCAATGATATTGGAAGTCTGATTTTGAGGATATTAGAGATGCATTGGTGGATGATGTCAAAGTTGCATGGCAAATGGTTGTAGATAGGTTTGATGGCATGATTTCTCGGCCTTATCATAAAATGTATTTGCATCAGCTGATTATGAGGATCTCTTGCATGGGAGAGATGCTTTGAGATTGAAAGTGGAAGAATTGGAGACAAAATGCATGGATGTAAATGCAAGATTGGAGAAGGCTTTGGATGCAAAAAGAGCAAGTGAAGAGCATGTGGTTTTTTTGTTGCATCATAGAGGTTTTCAATCTAATGAGCATGATTCTATCATTCAAGAGGTGGTTCACAAACTTCATTAGGATTTTTGTGTCATGGATCATGGGATAGTTCAAAATCATGATGTTGGTGCTGTGGCATGTAAGATATCTTCATGCACAAACATCATTATTTATACTTCTAAATCTTTCTAGTTGTTACTTTGGATGTAGTTTTGTTTTATTCATGACATATTTTGATCATCCCACTAACTCTTAGAACCAATTATGCAACTACATAAGAGGATTATGAGTATCCTAGAGGGGCTCTACTCATGATAGCTCAATGTGGCTTGTCAAGGGGTGCAAGGCTTTTGGCAAGGCATAATTGTGTTCTTTGAGTAGTTCTTAATCATATTTAGTTTTCATATGTTCAGTTAGCCATCTTCATGCTTGTGGGTTTGAGTCATGACTAACCCAGTCATCCACTGGGCTGTGCCACATGTTAGGACTTGAACTTCACCGTATATTTAGTACTATTTTACACCTTAGTATTAGTATGCATGTAGTCTTTTGGATCAACATATGTAAAGTAATCCTTATAGTTCATATGATGTTTCACCTGAAAGTCAGGGCGCATGTAAGAAACATCAGGCAATTGTATTCCAGCAGTTGCTTTTTTATCACGAATGGAATACGACTGAGTACAGCGCCCAAAAATGGCGGTTGATGTTTGATCCCATTATCTTTTGATTATCTCTTGAATGTTAGTGTTATTCTCTTTAAAGTTATTCAATCAATGATGGCTATGGTGATAGAAAACAGGGTAGTATTTGATGATCAACAATTCTATGTTGCTAAGTATGATGTGTGCTTTGTGTTTGAATGTATTTCTTGAATGTTATGTAGTGTTGATGGCTGTAAGTCTATTTAGGAAGTTCTCTGCAGTATTGTGGTGTTTTTTCTCAAGTAGAACATTGTGTCTGAATTGTTATGGTATTCTAAGAGGCCAAAACGGACACGCATGAGTGAGCCTGTGGAATTGGTACATTCGAATGTTTGTGGGCCCATGCCTCGTCAGTCTATGGGTGGTGCAAAGTATTTTGTGACATTCATTGATGATTTTTCGCGTAAAGTCTGGGCTTACCCCATTAAGCTTAAGTCAAATGTCTTAGCTGTGTTTCAGAGATGGCTTGCTTTGGTTGAGAACCAAACTGGGCATAGGCTGAAATGCCTTAGGACTGACAATGGGGGAGAATATGTGTCACATACCTTTGAGTAGCTATGTGACAAGAGGGGTATTAAGCATCAATTGACCGCTCCTTATATCCCACCCTAGAATGGTTTTGGCTGAGCAGATGAATAGAACCATCTAGGAGCATGTATGCAGTATGCTTAGCCATACAGGCCTACCATAGAGCTTTTGGGCTAAGGCAGTCAGTACAACTATGCATGTCATCAATAGGTCACCTTCCAGTGGTTTGGATTTTCAGGTTGTAGAGGAGGTATGGACATGGAAACCTCTGTCATCTTATGCGCATCTACGTGTCTTTGAATGTGAGGCATTCTGCCATGTGCCCAAGGACAAGCAGACTAAGTTGGATCCTAAGAGTGTCAAATGCATTTTCCTTGGCTATGGAGATGCAGGCAAGATGGGTTACTGCCTTTGGGATTCGCATGCGCGGAAAGTCATCCACAGTCATGATGTAGTCCTCCATGAACACAGGATGCATAGGCAGCTTGAGAAGGTGGTAGAGATACATAGGGTTATATTAGAGAAGGAACCACATGCTCCTGCACATTCAACTGGATAGCTTGTAGCAACAGTTGGTACACATGGCCAAGGTGTTGGACAAGATGCTAGACATGTAGAAGAGCCTGCAGTGAGATGGTCTACTAGAGCTAGACGTCCACATGATTGATTTGAGCCCTCGATGGATTATGTCTTGGTTATAGATGCAAGAGAGCCTCTCACCTATGATGAGGCTATGCGCATGGGTGACAATCACTCCTAGGAGAGGGCTATGCAGTCAAAGATGGACTCTCTGCATAAGAATAAGACTTGGGATTTGGTTGCATTGCCTAAAGGCAAGAAGGCTTTGCCATGCAAATGGGTATACGAGCTGAAAAGTACCCCTGGGTACCCCAAGCCAGCTTATAAGGCAAGACTTGTTGCTAAGGGTTTTAAACATGAGCATGGAGTTGACTTTGATGAAGTCTTTTCTCCTGTGGTCAAGATGACCACCCTACACTTGGTTTTGGCCTTAGTCGCATAACTTGACTTGGACATGTATCAAATGGATGTCAAGACTGCATTCTTGCATGGGGATTTGCATGATGATATTTACATGGAGTAGCCTAAGGGCTTTGCAGAACCTGGCAGGGAGCACCTAGTGTGCAAGTTGGAGAAAAGTCTTTATGGCTTGAAGTAGGCACGTAGGGAGTGGTGTCATAAGTTTGATGCCTTTATGCAGGCACAGGGCTACAGCAAGAGTGCTATGGATCCGTGTCTTTACACGAAGAAAGCCCGTGATGGATCATTGCTTATTTTGGTACTTTATGTGGATGATATGCTGATATCAAGGAAAGCTCATGATGAGCTAGATGCTCTTAAATCTCAACTGAAGAAGAGATTTGAGATGAAGGATTTGGGATAGGCCTCTCACATTCTTGGTATATGCATTAAGCGCAACAAGCATCAGGGACTACTCTACCTCTCATAGAGGGAGTACATTCATAAAGTCGAGCATTTCCACATGCAGGATGTGAAGCCTATTGTCTGTCCATTACCTTCTTATGCGAAGGTCTCACAGGCCGATTGTCCGCAAACAGATGAGCAGAGGTCCGAGATGGCCAAGATCCCTTATGCATAATATATGTATTCCATGAGCAGAGGTCGTGGGCAGTTTGATGTATGCCATGATAGCCACTCGTCCATATATTGCCTTTGCAGTTGGTATTGTGGCACACTATATGGCTACAGCTAGCAAGAAACATTGGGATGCTGTGAAGAGTATCATGAGATACCTAAAGGGCACAGTAGATATACGTATTTGCAATGATAGCCAGGATATAGGAGTTGTGGGGTACATAGACTCTAATTATGCCAGACATGCAGATAGTAGGAAGTCCACTTCTTGCTATGTATTCACCTATGCTGGAGGTGCTATCTCTTGGATGTCCAAGGTTGAGAAGTGTACGGCTCTCTCTAACACTGAGGCCGAATATGGTGTAGCCACTAAGGCTTGCAAGGAGGCCATATGGCTGGGCTGTTTGGTTCATCACCTTGGGATTGATTCTATACCTACGCTGCATTATTTGGATACTATGAGTGCTATTCATCTAACCAAGAATCATGTCTTCCATGCGAAGACAAAAGACATTGAGGTGAGGTATCACTTCATATGTGGGGTCATGGAGGACAAGTATGTTGACCTTGTCAAGATCTCCACTGACGAAAATCCTGCAGATATGCTCACAAAAAGCCTCACTATTGAGCACTTTGCCTTCCTCAGGAGATTGATGGGCATTGGATAAGATGACATTTTTCCTCATCATGTTATACATGTGTACATTGTATTGTCTTTTCTTTTTCTTTTCACTCCTCACTGGGGTAGATTCGCCTTTAAGTGGGAGGTTGTTGGGGGTAAAAGCACCTCTACCTAGCCGCCCATGTATTACTACACTGACAGTACTCGCCATTGCACATTGTAGGTGACAGGCGCCCATCATCGTCACTTTATTCTTTATTCTTTTAGTGGTAGTTTGAATAAAGGAAGGCCCGGTCACACATTGTGACTGTTGGAGTTCCCATTTGCTCTCTCTCTCTCTCTCTCTCTCTCTCTCTCTCTCTCTCTCTCTCTCTCTCTCTCTCTCTCTCTCTCTCCCCCATGCAAGCTTCGATCCTTCTCACCTTTCAGGTGGATGATGTGGCAAGAGATGTGCATAGGCAAAAATAACATGTAAAAGTCATAATAGTATGTGCAACCACTAGCAACAACCATGCCAATGCAAGTCATGAGGTAGTTGGTGTACTAGTAGGTTGTTGAGCATGTTTTTCTCCAAGCGCTGTGTTGCCCCCAAAATTTTCCAAGGTGGCACATTAAAAACGTTTTGGTGATATGGATAATGGCACTTATAAAATTGGACAAATTTTTCTCATTAAAATGTGACATATAAAGTGTTGGTAAAATTTTGAAAACAACAAAGTTGGTTGCATAATTTCCAAAGGAAAATAAAAACTAGTTGTGAATATCACATTAGGGCATTATGGCTAGATTGTGATTAGCATATGCTTCTTATTCTACCCTTCTGTTTATGCCTATTGTGAGGAGCAGAAAAGATCAAATGTGCTTGTGGAAAATCGTGGCTGAAGATTGTTGAAGGAAAAGCATGCAACATGGAAAACTATCTTGGTTTAGAGAATGAGGCTACTTCAAGGAATTGGAGTGGAGTGTTGGTTATGCCTCAGCACTAGGAGTTGATACTTGTGCCAGCCTCCATTAGGTCTTGTAATAATAGAGATATATTCAATGCAATGATCACTATTGTCTAACACCAGAAAAAAATGAACATAGTGCATGGTGAGCAAAGATGGTGGGGTTTTTTCACACATGCTATAGGTACAAGTATTTGAATTTGTTTGTGGGCATGCATACATAAGCTTAGTAGTAGCATTTATATGCAATGGCACAACAAACATAAAAAACACAATGTATGACAACAAATAGAATACAATATGCAAATGTTGAATAAGATGATACAATCAAGGGGCCTTGAACCTCCATGTCTCTAGGAATAGAGAAAAGGTATTTGAAGGAGATCTCAAAGTGTGTTGTTGTATGTGAATGGATCCCAAAGTGCAACAACAATACTATGAAGATGTTGATAAATATATTGGTAATGTAGTAACAATGTAGGCAATTGTCTAGGCTAAAAATGTAGATGCTGAATTTGTGTATGATGAGGTTAGCAATTGAATGGCCTCCAAATGTTAGGCAACTAGTAGGTCAACCTATGTAGGCACAAAACATAGTATAGCAGCTTGAGGACAACTAGTAGTAGTGACTTAGAAAGATGTCAAGGATATTAGGTGCCCTAGGACTATAGTAAATGCAATTATGGGAGAATAGGTTGCTAGGTAGTAGACAACTTGTAGGAGGCTAGGCAAGGTGGTACAGATGATACCAATGTCAAAGGGTCTCTCCAAACTAAGTTGTTAGGCTAAGAAGGCTACATGATAATAGGGGTCTAGCATCACTCAACAAGGCATCATGCTCTAAGATATGATTTGGTAAGTGGCATGAATAGTAGTGGAATGTAAGAGTGTTGAAGGTAGCTAGCTAGAATATAGGGGCGGTTAATGATGTAGTTTTAGTGCGTTTTGTTAAATAATGCCATGTCACACTAGCATAGATATATAAGGTATTAAGACTTGTAAATTTTCACCATTCATTAATATATAATTATGATCTTTATCTTACCTTCTTCTCTCAGCTTTCATGGCTTCTCTCACCTCTTTCCTATCTTTCTAGTTTTTCTCTCTCCTCCCTCAGTCTTTCTCTCTTCTCACTTCTATCTCTTCTATACTCTTCTCTCTCATCCCTAACCTCCCTGATTACAAGTGGTATTAGAGCTCAAGCTCTCAATCCATTCGATTTTCCTATTTTCCCTATCCTTTTCTCCTAATTTCATTTCAAAAAATCCAACACAACATATACAATGACATATGGTAGGTACATGTAGGCTATCTACATGAAGTAGAGGCTAATATTGGAGCTTTGACAATTGGAGGAATTTAGCCAAACCATGGCCAAAATAGCAAATCGTGATCAAGTTATAGGCCATTTTGATGGTACCTTTGTAAAATGGGGAATAACTAGACTTAGTTGAAGCTTAATCCATGGTTACTTTTTGATAAGGAGCTTCTTCTTCTTCATTTTTGAGACTTCCATGGAACCTTTAGCCTATCATCTTCATTCTACTCCATGAATCTTACTTCCCCTCAATATTGGTTGGCATAGAAAGCTCCCAAACATCATGAGCAATAGATAGATTACCATTGCATCAAGCATTAACCATACTAATGGTAGCAACACACAAGGATAGATAGTGGAAAATGCATTGATCATGTTGGCTCAAATCCCTCTCTCCATGGCCACATGCCTTCTTCTAAGCTTTTCCTTTATGATATGGAGCTACAGTCTACTTTTCTTATTGTTCATTGAGCCATAAAAGCTCACTTATTCAAGAATCTCTTCCTCTTGAAACCCTAATGGTGCAAGGTATGGATAGCCATCAAAACTTGGTGAAATTTTCTCAGATTTAAAGGGCTTTTGCCTTTCTTCACCCTAAAAGTCTAGCTACATCAAGATTCTTCAATATCTTTGCAAGATTTGGAGCCTATTGGCATTCTTGGAGTCTATCAAGATTCCATGGGAGAAGAACTTCTTGATTCTTCTCAACAAGTATGGGATTCCTCAATTTTGAAGCACAAAAGAGAGTTAAATACACTCAATTCAAGTAAGTTTAGGTGATCTTGCTTCCTCATTATCGACATTGGATCATTATGGTGCCATAGGATCATTATGGAGCTACAAAGTACAAACTTGAAGAAAGATTTTGGGGCTTTTGTTCATTATGGAGCAATGTTCACCTGCTGATTTGCAAGAGACTATGGGAAGCATCCATTGAAGGCTTTACATCAGTGAATGCATCCATCACATTGCTTATTGAGAGCATTCAACTTTAGGACTAATCAAATGTATTTTCTTAGTTAGTCTCTCTTTTTAAAGCCTATTGTTATGATTCAATCCAATTGTTGGAGAGACTCAAGAATTAAGTCTTCTTCCATATTTGAAGCTATGATCTTTCCTGAATGCTCACTCATTTCAAATCAATAAGCTCTTTAGTCTTCAATCTCTGCAATTAGCCTAGACATGGCTCATAGAAGCTCAATGGAGTTGAAATTTTATTCTGACTCTCATTCTTGATTAGTGGATGTTGTTTTGATTGATAAAAATTCATAATCCATTATGTGGTAGTAGTGAGTCATTTCCTACCTACAAAAAAGTCATATGCCCAACTCCAATTTTCTACAAGCTCCATTGCACATCATTGAAAATAGAAAGCCTTGATTCAAGTTCATGCATATCATGTTGATTCATTAACATAGAACACCACCACCTTTTCTATGATTCCTATGAGGAAAAGTGGATGCTTGGGTGAGATGTGAGACAAAAGAGAGGTGATCCTCCCTCACATCGACAATCCCAAAGGGGTGCACAACCCGACTTGAGGAGGAAATGTGCACACCCCTCAGGTCTCAGAGCCCATATAGGTGCCCATTGTGCCGTTTTATCCCTCACACAAGTATTGTGTTGTGGAGGACTGAAGACAGTGCCATCATTCAAGATTCAAGCATATTTTCAGTCCCTGCAATGGTTTACAAGTTGCCGCTCAGCTCATTACATGATGTTGAACAAGTGGAAACAAGGCTTATAGTGATAAACATGGCATTTTCATGACCAAATACAAGTGGTGTAGGTCATTTAATGCTTCCCACAAATCATTCATAGGTACCTCAGTGTTTTACATTGCCATCTTAGCTCAAAGGGCTATATTTGGGTTTATAAGCCTACCATGGGATCATTCAAACAAGGATGGGTCCTTGACAGTTTCTGTTGGATAACTTTGAGCAACTATACATTTTTTTTATCATGAACCAAATTGCAAGGTTAAATGCTCTTTTCAAAGAGGGAAAAGTAAGATTCAATTTGACTATTAAAAATAATAATTGGAGCTCTCTAGCAAAAGTTATAGCAGATTTAGTGAAAATAGGTACTACAAGACTATAGTACCATGATAGGGCATAAAGGCAAGCATGAGGCTCTAGAAGAACATGCCATCTAAATCAAAGATTCCCTATTGGAAAATGACATTCAAAGGTCTTTCGATGATGCTCAAGTATACAAAGAACTTAGTCAATCGAATGCCACTTTGTGTGAGCATGAGACTTGACATTCTTTTAGACATGAGCAATTACTAGGTGCCATGAATTAGACCCGATCTTCCATTGATAGACTTGCTAATCAATTTGAAAAATGGATGGATTTACAAGCTATGGAAAAGAAAATTCAATTAAAATAAAGGGAACTTCAAATGAAAGAGAAAGAAATGGAAAATTTGCAACAAGATAGATAGAGATTGCAGACACAATATGAAAGACCGCCATTCCAATCACTAAATGTCAATGCCCAAGGTATTCTTGGTAAAACAATGATTCCTCCTTCCACTTTTGAGATTGGAGAGGCTACTCATAAGAATGGTGACCCTATTGGCAATATCGGTGGAGTGAATCTTCATCCTCCAAGACCACCCATTCATACATCAAGTCCTCAGCCTTCCTACATTAGAAATTATTCCAACAACAGTGGTTTTACATGCAATCAAAATGATTTAATCCATAATGGGCAGCCTATCTATGATGAACAGGAACTTAGGGATAAGATATTGCTACCCAAGTATAATGGTCAATCTTCTTCTCCATCCAAACTTGAAGAGTGAGCAACCAAATTGGAATCTTACTTTGACATTGTCTCAAGGATGGATGACCAAAAGATTCAATTTGCCACTTTGCACTTAACAAGGCTTCGCACATACACGGTGGTGCTATATGAAGAAGGAAAATCAGCTTGTAGACACTTGGGAAGAGTTCAAGGTACTCTTAGCATAAGTTTTTGTCTCCCGAGCCGGTTGAAAAGGAAAGGCTTGCTCGAAGGTGGTAAAGCTTAGTTCATTATTTTGTCATGAGGGCTAATTGATGGCTCAAGGGCTTGGGGAGTGACCTTACATATGACTTGCATTTTAGAGGTATTTAAAAATTCCCCTTGGTTATATGCTATAAGTTAATCAAATGATCCCTACTTCTCCAAAAACATATAGATTTTTTCTCAAATTATGATAAATTTTTGTCTTATATAAGTGAAATGCTATAAGACCCTGCAAGATAGTTATAAGACGTAGGGATAGTTATAAGACCATGCATGATGTTAACAAATGGCTATGGCTTTTTTGCTCTTGCAAGAGAAATTTGCCTCATATGAACATCATTGAGGATCAAGTTGGTGTTTCAGCCCCTAGATGAGATGCCACAAGCCTCAAGAATCCAAGACGTGCCACATCAAATTCGATCTAGTTGAAAAGTTAGACCCATTGAAATGAGTCTTATGACTAAACACATTATTTGTTGATATAGACACATGGAAGGTTGTTTGAGAAGTCAGATAAATGGGTGGCATGGAATAAACTTGTGAATGGCTAGGTGCTACATGCAGTACTAAAGTGCTTGACATGGTTACTCTAGGTGTTTGCACCACAGAAGGTGACTAACAGATGTGTGGTGCATGTGCCAAAAAGGTGTAGGTTGACCCACTAGGCATTGACATGCTTGCAAAGTCCATGGCCACCTACGAGATGGGAAGAATGTAGAGACCCTTGTGTATAGGTCATCATTGGTAGAAGTGGAACTTTCACCATTGTTATCAACATCCCTCAACCAAGGGATAGGAATGCGATCTATGAGGTACATGCCTAGTGGTATGGTATCCCTATGTGTGGTCAATTATGGAATGGATGAGTTTGTGAATGCAATGAAAACAAAATGATTTTGTGCAATGGGTGGGATGGGCTAGACTTGAGATTGTGAAAACTGAGTTAAAAAAAGAAAAAGCATTGGAATAAGCATGTGGCACAGAGATTCTAATGGGCCTTTTGCTTCTATAATCACCTCTTCTTACGTTTACATATTGGTGTGGTTTGGATCTTCATGATAACTTCCAACCATTACCTACATTTTAGGAGGAGAAATGAAAGAAGAACTTGCAAAATGTTGTATCATCCATACCCTGCATTGTACTTGGTGAAATGGTTGAGATTGAATAGCTCATGTTTCCCAAATCAATTCGTTCTTTTTTACTAGAGGGGTCATGATTTGCTCCAACATGGATCTTTGAATGATGTGCAAGATCTTTCATGTTGTAGACTAAGTCATCATTGGATTGGGATGCTAAAGGTGTTGTGTGAGACGAATTAAGCGTAAAAGCTCACTCCAAGTTGATATTTCTCTAATTTATGTCTTAGGATCAACTTATATTCCTCATAAGTGAGCAGATACATTATTGT
The DNA here is from genome assembly GCF_053477565.2 of Lygodium microphyllum. Lineage (NCBI taxonomy): Eukaryota > Viridiplantae > Streptophyta > Polypodiopsida > Schizaeales > Lygodiaceae > Lygodium > Lygodium microphyllum. The sequence goes on from NC_141160.1 coordinate 118,535,786, forward strand.
TGGTAGAAGAACTTTACATGAAGGAAGATTCACCCTTTCATTCTTGAAATTTATTTGAGAAAACCACTTCGTTGGAGCCGATATCATACGCTTTTAGGGACACTACTTCAGTGACGACATGGAAGACGTCTCAAAATGTATTCTTGCATTTTGGAAGGCCAAACTTGTTCTTCATGGAGAGTGAGGAACTTTAGCTCTCAAAGCACCTATGCTTTTATAACACATAAAGAAATGGTATGGCAAACAAAGAAAGTGCAAAGTGTACAATAACACATAGAACACAATCTATAGAATGCTAAAGGGGGGAATGCATGAATTGACAATTAGGATGATATGATCCAAGGGCCTTAGACCTTTGTGTCTCTGGGACCCAAGCAGAGGTGCTTGAAGGAGGAGGACCTTCACATGTCATTGTTTAATAATGCCTCAATCAATATAGAAATATTTTCCAATGAATTGCAACTATGCATTAAAAGGGAGGAAAAGTAAAGAAATTCATTGCTTACATTGACTCAATTAACCTACCTACATGCAAAGCCCTGGAGGGATTTCCAAAGTATACAATACATTCTATAACTCAAATCACCATAGCCTTGGACAATGCTATTGCATTCTTGGAAAAAGTCTTTCCCCTTTGTTGGTTTCAAAGCGGGGTGGCTAAATTGGTGGGACAAAGTTATGCACATTGAAAGTCAAATAGTCTTTGACAACAATACATATCATTGTTAATGCTTGGATTGGTTCGTTGTCTAAGTTGGAATGGTTAGGTGATCCTTTCAAGGGAGATGCCAGCATCCAATTGCCGCTTTGGTTCAATCATTTGTTGGTGGTGGAGGGACCTTCATTGATCTGGTTAAATTGGAACCATCTCTTTCTATCTCTTAAAAAGGAATTGCTAACTTAGAGGACCTATGGAATTTTAAAAGGCTGGGTTAGCTTTCTATTGGAGATATTGTGGAGAGGTTTGATTAAAATGCTGGAGAAGAGGATTGGATTAGCCAAGCAATTAGGAGGGTCAAAGAGCATTGGCCATTTTCACCCAAAATCTCCATGTGTTTCAAATTGAAATATCATGTTGTTAATGGCATCCTATTGTCAAAAATAAATATGAAGCTATGCAACACTCATTTGTCTTGGCTTATATTACCTTGGGAGTCTTTGAAGAAAATGGATGCTCATTGGTCATTGGAAGCAACAGAAAGAGTGACTGTCAAGGTGTAGTATGCCACATTGTATGCTAAGGTCAAATTCTTCATTTAGAAAATTGTTGCTAGGAAGTTCTCTACAAGGAATCAACTAAGGCTGGTTACACACCAAATGACAAATGCCCACTTTGTGAGCTTTAACCAATCAAAACACTTATTTAAGGGTTGGGCGTCTACAGTCCTTTACACACTGGAGAGGACATGACCTGTTGTTTACCTGCTAAACAGGTGAACTCCCCACCCACTTTTGGATAGGGAGTCTCCCCTAGCCACTTTGTAAAGTGGTAGACAAGGGCGAACTTATTGCATTTGCAAACAATCAAAAAAATTATAAGTTTATTATTTTTTATTATTTTACAAACTGTAGGCGGGGGCTGGCCATCCATCACTTGGTGGTGTAACCAGCCTAAGTAGGTAGGCTCTAGTCCCTCATTTTTGTCCTATTTGTCATTAAAAAGAATAGAGTGCTTTTTAGTTGTTTTGGAAATGTAGAAGCTCAAGGAGTTTGAAAGAAGACCCAAAGGTGGCTTATGGATGTTGGGTTTCATGATAGCAATACTTGGAAACATGTACTTCCATGTGTGAGATGGAAAATGAGTCCTGCTTTTGTGTCATCCTTGATCATTATTAGAGGTTTAGTTTTGATGCCTCTATAGAGGGTACTAAGATCATGTGGTGTTTAAGGCCAGTTCTTGGGTCATGGCCAATCTTATTGATTGTCTAGGTAACATCTCATAGTAGATTTTGAAGGCCCTATCTAGTTTAGGGAAGGCAGGTTCTGTTGAGATTGTTTATGTGAAATTGACTAGTCATGCCTAATTACTTTTGGATAGAATAGCAATGTATGTGTTATTTATTGTTTTGTAATATATCTTACCGTAGTAGAAACCGGTCTATTTTTAGGTGCTTTGCCTTAAAGCCCACACACATGAAGGACAAGTACAAAATATCGTCTATATTTAGTCAAAATTTGCTACGTTGAAGTACCCTTTTCTAATAATGCGTATTAAATTCTGAACGGCGAATTTTCATCCACTTATAAAGGAATTACATCTTAACTCATTGTACCACTGATGTGTTCCTCTCCCATTCGTTGAGCATAGGTGTAGGGCTCCTACTTCCTTGTTTACACGTGTGTGTAGGGTAAGAGGGCCTTCAACTCAATTAAGGCTAGATATGGCGGATTGCTTAACCACATAGAGGTACATCCTTGCGAGATTCAATTTGCATAGCATGAAAAAGATTGGATGTTTTAGATAACATTATCGCCTTGCAATATTCGTTAAACAACTTTCTTGTGTTGTAAAAATAAGCCCATAATTTGGTGATAGCAGCAAGGGACCTTGCAAAAAAATCTAGAGGAGGGCTAGTAATGTGACAACTTTCTAGCTTTCCCCCCTAATGAATGGATGACATGTCATCTACTCTATACATTGATGTGCTTCGGCTTGTCATTAAATCGGGAGTCAACATGACAAAAAATGTCCCTAATTAGTGATCATCGCATTTTCAATCCCTATGCCTTGATGTAATGATTGTCAATCCCTTGACATCACTTGTTTACATGAGAACTTGTCTCCACCATGGCGAAGTTCACAACCAGGTTCAGAACCTGTTGGCAAATTCATAGGTTTGCACGGGGTTGCGTTCACAATAGGTTTTTGAGTTGGCAGACCACTTTGGACATTCGAAGAGAGCATTAACTAGTTTGGTTCCCAATTGAATGTGGCAGGCACAGTTTGCACTAAATATCATAAAGCAACGTTGAAGGTAGCTTTTTCCAATTCCAGCAGCTACAGGTTTACTTATAGCCAATACCCAACTGGAATTTGAAATGTGCAACACCCTTTCTTTTTTCCCTTTGGGGTGTTGAACTAGGTTCAACACTCCAAACCTGGTGGTGTGAATAGGTCTTGAGACAATCCTCTAGGGTGTGGGGGCTAGTATGTTGTTGGGGCCCCAAAAGAATGCCAATTTAAAGTAGCACTAAAGGGCCTAAACTATGGTAGCGGAGTATGCCTTTGTGGTTAGCTTGACAAGGTTGGAGCCTTCTAATTAGCTGATGCAAGTTAAGACCTTGCCAATCTACTGGCTCCTTGCTATGTTTTTTGCAATGCTCATCGCTGTCACGCAATGGAAGCATTTACGACGGAACATTTTCTTGTTTTTACTTCAATAGCTCGTACGAGGGGGTCTATTCGCCTTGGTTGAGTGCAAAAAACTTGCATCTCATCTTCCGTAGTGGAAGGGAGTTTCACCTCTCGATAGGTGGCAATGTATAGGCCCATCAACTTCCTTATGCACGACTTGGGGACCATGGCTTTAGCTATTGGATATCACCAAGTCAACCAGGGTGCTGCAAAAATTCGGGACTCCTCCCCAGAAAATTCGATCCACGTCATCCCAAAACACAACCCCCAAACCCTTCTCATTCTCTCTCCCCCCTCCCCCCCACCCCTCTCTCTCACCTCCGCCCTCTTTCTGTGATCGAGGCAGATCTTCCGGCGACGCACGAACGCCGGCAGGCGGGGGCAAGAAGAAGCTCAGGCCAGGCAAAGAAAGAAAAAACATTCAGACGAAAATGTAACACGTTCCGCAATCCGCAACAAATCTGGAGCACGCCCGCCATTGCAACAAACCAACAGAAGAGGCTCTACCTTCTTCTTCTTCTTTTCAGACGAGAGTGCTTTTGTCATCTTCTCCCTTCCGCCCTCCCTCCTCCTTCCCTCGCTCTTCTACGCGTCGCAGAAAGAACTAGATTGTGTCCATTTCTTTTCAGACATGCGTTTTCTCCCTTCCTTTCCCTTCCCTTCACTCTCTGAATCTGCCGAAATGGCATAATTGATTTAGGTTCCCTGTCAGCATTATGTGTTATTAATGGATGGCCCGGGCCGTATTTCGCCTGCATTGACATCCGCTTGTCGTGGACATGTCCTTGGTATTTTCCCGATCAAAGCGTTCGAGGAGCATCGCTCATTCTCCTGAGAGAGAGAGAGAGAGAGAGAGAGAGAGATGTAGGCGAGCCTATTGTTCACATAGCAAGATGTAGATTGTTTGCCTGCCATTGTGTTGTCCTTTGATTCTTTGTACATAGAAGAGAGAGAAAAAAGAGTTACAGGATCCCCCTATCCTTCTAGGTCCTCTTGCTATTGACACATTCTTTCCGTACACCTTGCACTCTTTGAATTGGCCAGTCCAGCATCATTTATTCTGAGTCTGCACTATTGTTGTTGTCTCTCACACAATCTCTCTCACTCTCTCTCCAAGGTCGCCCTCTGCAATATGATCCAGATTAAGCAACAGGATCCTCTCACACAACATACAGGCAAAACATCGTCTTGGGAATGGTTTCAGGAGTCAGGTTTGAAACATGCCTTGGAAAATGTCAGAGCAAGCCCCCGCCGATCACGTGTGCAAGTATGGCTTCTCAGACTGAGCACCAGCATTTTGCTATGGACCTGTCTTATCCAGATTATGGCGCTTGGCCAACTCTGGCAGCCACATCTTTTGAAGGGGTGGCCACCTTGTTTTGATCGCAGTGATTTTGCAGCGCTCATCTCTCCTTCGTCCAAATTATCATCCGTCCCTGGCGATTACAAATATGCGTATCCCCTTCTTCCAAGTAAGTTATCTCTTTGCGCTCGTGTGGGTTTCAATGTGAGCTACCAGAATTTACGGTCCTCCCGCAAAAAAAAAAAAAAGAAGAAGAAGAAGAACCAAAGGGTTATTCAACTTGTAGCAATGGCTTCTGTCCAGGGCTCACACCTCAAATTAAAAATTACGGCTTTCCAAACCACAAATACAGAAATGTGAGACTTGTAACACATTCGCCTAATTGGTTGACTGATGTTTGTTTCTTAGTTTGTCCTTGCATGATATTGTTGTTGGGATTTCTGTGGACTGTTAAGTTTTTGCAGACTGTTCCTTTTGATAGTCACTTCTTTCTTGCATTCTTGTGAGTCACTTCTTTCTTGCATTCTTGTGAGCTTCAATCTGAAGCACTAAAACGATGAGCTTCCAACAAATTAATAAAAAGTTATGTATTTTGGAGAATTTGACTTCTGTCTGGTGCAGCATAAAATTTGGTTAGTTATGGCTTGCATGCTTATATGACCAGAGTTTTACTTGCTAAACTGCAGATTATTGAGTGTAGATACTGCTATTTTGCATTAAAGCTTGTTTGGATGCAGGGTTGTACAAGAATAATGGTTATCTACTGGTCTCCTGCAATGGTGGGCTCAATCAGATGCGAGCTGCTGTATGTTGTTTTGGACCCCAAGCATGAAAACCATCTCTCATCTGTCTAAACACCTTTGGCCTGAACTGTGGCGTCATTTTTCTAAACACCCTTTGGCCCGAATTGTTTTGTCTTGCATGGGCAGATTTGTGATATGGTGGCTATAGCAAGGCAATTAAACTTAACTATGGTGATACCTGAGCTTGACAAAACATCATTTTGGGCAGATCCAAGGTAATTAGTAGAGAGAAGTATATGACTTTCATTTCTGAATGTGCTGCTTTAGGTTTTTATGGAGAATGGGAGAACGCTTCCTTTCAACTTGGCACTCTTTTTGAGTGCATCCACCATAATGTGGTTGAATTGGTCACCGGCATAGGTCAAAGGATATGGGCATCAGGTCAGAAGATGTGAAGCATGCATTTTGACCAAGTTTTGGGTCCAGGGCTTTCTCATCATGCTAATGGTTGACTACTTAGTTAAAGGCTCTATTAGGCTTAGTGTTTACCTCGTGGTACACTAACCGTATTAGTGAATAATAAAGCTGGCCCTATGTGTCTTTTGTTTTGATTATGAAGCCAAGAACATCATTAATAAGCATAAAATTTGCTATGCCAAAAATTATTTTGCAAGGACTGGCCTCCGGTGGCATTCAGTCAGAACTAAGATATTGAGGATGTGCTAAAGAACTTTCATTTTCAACAAGTTTTAATTCAGGGCTTTCTCGCCATGTCTTTAGGTCTTATGATGCAAGAGGTATGGTGTTTTGGAGTTGCATAATGATATACTCTTCTGCAGTAAATTTAAGGATTGAATTGATCATTTCACAAAAGATATTTGATTTGTAGAATAGAGATATTTTGTATGTGAAGAAATCTTGTAAGATCACACTGTGTAGAAGATAGAATTTGAAAGGATTTTGTAAACAAAGATGCCATTTTGAAAGCACATACAAATCTCAAAAGCCTAATCTTTTTAGGTTTCAACGCAAACATTCTCAAAATTATGCTAAAAGCAGTGTTTTGGTAATGGTTAGTCTAAATGCAAACGAGAGAGCATTTACTTGGGTGAAGTCTACGAGTGGAGTTTGAAAAGCACAAGGTAGCTAATGTTGTAACTCCAATGTTACAAAATTGTAGATCTTAATCAGCCATTTGTTGTTAATAATGTGGCAGTAGGTGCAGTGTTGTAGAATGGTTGATTGGATCGTGCTTGTGAGAAAGGTTTGCATGCCAAAAGTGGAGTCAATACCTTTTTGGTGCTAAGTTCCAAATAGTTTTTAGCATGAGAATATTAAGTGGTCGATGAATTTATCAAAGTTATGTGGTAGGATAGTTCACTGGCAGAATTTTTGTAAGGTTGTTTTTTGCGCTGACATGAAATAGGAAAGTGCAATGTTGTGCGAGTACCTATAACATTTGGATCTATTTTCATGAGAGTGAATGGTGAATTAGAGTTAAGGTGGCACTTGTGAGTGTGGAGGTTCACTAGGGTTTGCAAAAGATAACATAGAGTATATGACCGTGATTGAAACACAATGGAAGTCAAGACTAATGTAAAAATGCAAAAATGCAAAATGAAGATAATTGAATAGTGAATGGATATATGAATGGAAATGCATAGAATGTTTAAGGGGAGAGCTGTCCAACAGCTGGTGGTTCTCGTGAGAGCAGGTTGAGGGAGGTGGCGATGTATGTTGTCCATTGGAGATGGATCCCAAGTGTAGTAACCACCAGTTAGAGCAAAGGTTGATGAAGAAAAGTGCTGAAAACACAAAAATGAAGAGTTGGAGATGGACATGGCAGAAAATTCAAGGCTGATGTTGTCCTCCCTTTGTCTTAGTTGCGAAGGCTGCAAGAACAACATCATCCAAGAAATCTGCCAATACAGCAAAAGCATTTTGCCCATTAGTATCCATGTCCAAGGTAGATGATTGATCCACATTCTCAGTGTTTTGGCGTTGATATCTTCTAAACTCGAGGAGTAATCACTGTCTTGTATTTGTCAAAGGCAACACATTACCCTGTGTCTAACAGTGATGGCAGAGGCATTGAAAGATGTCTGCATGGAATAATGAGGAGAGCAAAGGATGCTATCAGCCCCTGCATGAGGGGTGTGTGCACTGGTAGTGAGGAGGTTGATGATGATGAATTGGAGATATGGATGGCTGCATGGCTCAAGAGGCAAGATGTGATCATGGGTGGAAGATAGGCATCTATATATAGAAAACAAGACACACTTTGGACACCCCAAAAATCATATAGCTAAATGGAACTAAAATGGTTCACTACATGATATAAGGGCCTAGTTGACAGAGTTCCTAACGTCTTCCACCAAATCCACTTCAGTGATGAAATTCACAAGGAAGAGATGACTTTGTTGCCACCATGGAGGCTTGTTTGGGGGTACCATGTAATTTTGTTGGACTGCTATCACTTGATCTCTCAGTCTCTTAGACTCTTGCTCTTGATTCAGTCTTCTGTCTGTTGTGTCATGTCTGCCTCTGCCATTTCTTCCTGGCCACCTGGCAGTGTGCTAATCTCCTCCAAGTCAATAGTGGTCATAAACCGACACTTGGGTACTTGGTCCTCTGCTGTGTGCTTTTCCCTGTCATCCTGGCTACCTGGAAGTGGTTTGGTGTCTTCTAAGTATATGCTGGTCAAACAACCATGGGATGGCATAGGTGTCCCAATCCATTGCACCATGGGGCTTGAGCTGGGTCAATAGCTCACTAGTCCTGGAAGGTTTTTGGATGATATTGGCTTTTGACTTATGTTGGCACTATAGTCCACAATCTCTGTCGAGTATAGTCTTTTTTGAACTCTAGATATTGTGTTCTATAAAGAGAAGACTATTTTCACTTAAAAGGCAGTCCTTCATGAACTTTGATCTTATTTGTAAATCATTGTCTTAACTGTTCTTGCACGAGCACAGATTCTAAGTGGTGATTGGTTTTCTGAACTTACAGCGAATTCAAAGACATCTTTGATGTCAAGCACTTCATAGCTTTGCTACGTGATGAAGTACGTATCATAAAGGCAGTGCCTACGAAGTACCATGAAAAGGTTAGGAAAGGCGAAATTCTGTCCATGCCTCCAGTGAGCTGGTCCAATGAATCCTATTATGTGAATCAGGTCAGTGACTTCTGAAGCAGATTTTGTGTGAGCTTCATTCATGTGTTTTGTCAGTTTGATTGTAGACTCTAAAGGTTTTGGATTTGACAGATACTTCCATTATTCAAAATGCATAAAGTGCTTCACTTCAGTAAAACAGATACAAGATTAGCAAACAATGGTCTGCCTTTAGAGATGCAAAAGCTTCGTTGTCGTGTCAACTATGCAGCACTAAGATTTACTCCTCGCCTTCAAGAAATGGGTAAAAAATTGGTGAAGATTCTTCAAGCTAAGGGCCCCTTCTTAGTTCTTCATTTGAGATATGAAATGGATATGTTGGCATTTTCTGGCTGCACACATGGCTGCACGGTGACAGAAGCACAGCAACTGACACAGATGAGGTCAGCTGTTTTCCATAAGTTTGATATGATAACCAATGCTCAAATATTGTTTTGGGCCTGACTCAAGTGAGCCTTCAGCAGATATGCTTATCCATGGTGGAAAGAGAAGAACATTGACTCAGCTCAAAAAAGATTGGACGGCCTTTGTCCACTTACTCCAGAGGAAACTGTTTTGGTTTTGAAAGCATTAGGGTTCACTAAGGACACCCAGATTTATATTGCAGCAGGAGAGATTTACGGTGCTGAGAGGAGAATGGCTCCTTTGCATTCCGCTTTTCCAAATATTGTAAGTCTGTCTGTCTGTCTGTCTCTGTCCGTCTAAACATATGTATTTGCAAAGCTTGATATCTCTTATGCGAAAAGTGATCTAACAAGTCAGATAGACATTCCTGAGCAAGTTCTTTATTCAAGTATAACATGTCAAATATCATTTTACCATCCAGGAAGCGTTTTGTGTGCAAGTCCTTTCTGATGTTATTAATATTTTCCTGCACTAGTCTCTTCATGCATGAGATTTTTGAACACTTGAGACCAATAAACATTGCACCTGAAAAGAATATGAAGAGATCTTGACTATTAAAAGGGCGGAAGGGCCATAAGAATGTCCCTATGAAGGCAGCTCCTTTGTTGGCCGTTCTAATATAGTATGGAAGGATGCAAGAAATGCAAGAGACCTCCTTGCACATTCGTGGTTTGGAAGCATCTTCTAGAGAGGAAGAAATTTTGGGTGCCTCTATAACCACAAATGTGCAAGGAGGTCTCTTGCATTTCTCACATCCTTTGTAAGTATGTCGTAGCTTTCTTACATGGTCACTTGAAAAACAAACGGTATCCAACCGCAGTCTATTATTCAGATCTTTCCCTCCTATGGTGTTTGTTGTTCAACGTACAACTGCATTTAGCAACCATAGTAGGATTGCAAGGATTGACTCCTTTAGGATCCTTTTTAGAGTTAAATTTTAAGGGCTTGTCCAAGGCTTTTATTATAAAGGGATCTGAAATTTGTAGATCCTGTCCTAAAAGTTATTACAGGTATACGAGAAACGTCTTTACAAATACTTTACCAAGAAGCATTAAATCTCAAATCAAGACTTCTATTGCAAGTTACATATAACTTAAACAATCAGTTTATAACATGCATGATCATGGTATCTTATTTAGTATAATTGTTTGTGTTTTGGATTTAACCACGACAAAGTTCAACTTTGTCAATCTTTGCTATGGGAAAGCATGACCCTGGTATGTTTCAGTGTTGAGGGGTCCAGTAGAGATACTAATGTCTAGAGAATTATTGGAACATCCAGTGGCTAGGCCTTTGTTAGATTGAATAGAATGGCAATGTGGATTGCGGATGCTTGGAGTGGCAGATGAGTTTGGTATATTTGTAGTTAGTTAGGTACACTAGACATTATCCATCAAGCTTGAAAACATATTGCTAGAGATTTTTAAAAGGCTCAAAACCATTAGAATAGCTGTATAGATCTCATATCCTAGATTGTCTTGCACAGTGTAAGTGTTGGATCTTATACAGGGAGATGGGAATGCAGAAGTAGGACCCTCATCAAACAGTCTTACTAACTCAGGAAAAGGTATAAATAAGGTGCATTTTCTAGATTGCCTTGCATGGTTAAGTGTTTGATTTTCCTAAATTAATCTCACTTCCTATATGGTCTGTCAGGTGTTGATCTCGTAAAGGAAGATAAGAACATAGAAGTAGGACTCTCATTAAACTGTCTTACTAACTCAGGTAAAAGGTGAAAATAAGGTGTATCTTCTGGGATTGCAGCTATCAAGGTGGATGATAAACCTCCAAAATGACTTGGCTGCTCCAATAGGATGCAAAATGTAAGGGTATATATTTAGGGGGGGGGGGAGGAAATCTGGCAATGTCAGTTGTGAAAACTTAGACTCATGGATGATTTAGGGGGGAAAAAGAGAGATCAGTAATGTCAGTTGTGAAAACACAATGCTGCAGCTTTCTAGGTGAATGATATGCCTTCAATATGACTTGGCTGCTCCAACAGGATGCAAAGTTTAACGGTATTGATTTAGGGGGGAGGGGGGAAAGAAACTAGCAATCTCAGTGATGAAAACACAATACGGATAGTAGCAAACGACAGTGTTCCTCTCTAAAAAAAATGCAACTGCAGGCAGTCTCTCTTTTCTTTGGTGGAGTTTGTTTGTTTGGTATTGAAGCAGTAAAATGTGAAAGGTTGTGTGGTAGTTGCTTAGGATCCTGGTGAGCAATGGAATGCTCATGTATGCCTTGCTTGATGAGGTAAAGGGAATCATTATACACAATGCATTGGTTTTGACCTTGGAGTTTAGAGTTGGAAGAAAATCTTCCATTTGGGTATTCGAAATATTCATGTACTTGATCTTGGAGATGGCTCCTAAGCTGACCAAATGGTGTAGGTGAGCTCAAAACTCAAGTGAGGGAGATGGCTCCAAGGCCCTTCAAGTATCACGAAGTTCGCAGTCTAGCATGAAAATAAAAAACTATGCTTGTAACCCAATTGCTATAAAGATATACTTGTCTACATATAGTAAACACAATTGTACGACAAAGCATGGATAGATAAAGAACACAATTGGGGTTAGGGTAACTCAGAGACCATGAACAGTGAAGAACATAATGAATGGATAATGAATGTTGAGTATATTCAATGCTTAATGCAGCAAAGATGCCATGCAAGGGTGAAATATTGACCCTTGAACTCTTGTGTCTCAAAGACCAGGGTGGAGAGTATGAGTTGGAGAGTGTGTTATACTTAGATGGATCTGGAAACGTAGTAGACAGTCTTTGTGAATGTTGGGCAGCAGCAAACACAGCTCAAGTGTGGCCGGATCTGTGAACAGATGAGTAGATAGAGGCAAGAACAGCAAAGCACAGCTTGTTTTGATACATGTAGGATCCTTTAGCTAGTTAGGCTACCATCCTTTAAGCTAAGTTAGGCTTATCTTTTTAAGCCAATGGAGCCGGATCTTTATGTCAGAGTGCAGTGATGCGGAAGTGTAGGACAAAGACTGAGGGAGAGTGAACACAGATAGGAGAGAGAGTGAACACAGAGAGAAGAGAGAGAGAGAGGAGACAGTGAAATGCAGAAAATCTGCTGTGTAGTATGCTGTATAGGAGTGCAGAAATATACATGAGTGCAGAGAAAATATTTGCGTGTGTCTCCGCCTTGAGGACCTCGATCTCTGTCAGCCCGGGTGCTGTCCGTTTTTGCAGTTTGTCTCTGTCAGATGCCAGATCAGAATAGGTGAGAGAGTGCCACCAACTGACTATAAATAGCCGGAAAAGAATAGTGCCCAGCACCAGGTCGGCTGCAGTAAATGCAACTGACTGCATAAAATAATAATAAAAAACTGTCCGACTGCAGGCTGCCACGTGGCACCTATGCAGACTGCTGATGTGGCTCTTGCTGTCCGTACTACTGATGTGGCCGAGGAATGACTCTCTAATATCCCCTCTTAGATCATGGACAGGGCAAAAGACTGAGGGATTTGGAATGTTGCCGAAGAGGAGCCTGGGGAAGCGCCTTCGTGAACAAATCTGCAAGATTATCCTCCGGCTTGCAATACTCCACATCAATGGTCCCATCCAAAAGCTTCTCCCAAATGAAGTGATACTAGATCTCAATGTGCTTCGTCCGGGCATGCAATACATGATTCCATACCAAGGCAATGTAACTCTCATTGTCGCACGGCAGAAGAGTAGGACGAGGTTCGGGGCAGCCAAGCTCCTCCAACAATCTCCGAAGCCACACAACCTCACATGTGGTAGAAGACGCAACCCAATACTCCGCCTCAGTAGAAGAAAGGGCTACAATGGGCTGTTTCTTGCTACTCCAATAGATGACACCTGTACCCAAGGCAAAGCAGTAGCTTGTAGTAGATTGCTGGTGGGCCACATTGCCAACCCAATCCGAGTCGCTCCAACCTGCAAGAACACGATTGGAAGCATCTGTACTTGCTGGATAAGAAATCCCGAAGTCAGAGGTCCCCCTTAAATACTGAAGAATCCTTAGGGCAGCCTGCCAATGCACCTGTTTGGGTTCACTCATGAACCTTGCCAAAAGACCCACAACAAAACAAAGATCAACACGAGCGTTGACTAGCCAAATTAAGGATCCAATCAATTGACGGTAGCGGGAAGCATTCGTCAATGGAGAATTTGAGTGTGAAGTGGCCTTCCAGTTTGGATCCATAGGAGTAGAAATGGTCCGACAAGTCTCCATCTCAAAAGTCACCAAGAGCTCCTGAATGTACCTTTGGTGAGAGATGAAGATCCCCCTCTGAGATTGATAAATCTTGTGACCCAAGAAGAAACGAAGAAGCCCCAAATCCGTCATCTCGAATGTTTGATGTAAAGCTGTCTTGGTCTCTTGGACCTTCTGTGCATGATCCCTCGTTAGAATCAAATCATCAACATACAATACAAACAACACACGATCAACCTTGGAAGTGTGCACATAAAGATGCGGATTGGTCTTGGAGCTCCGATATCCCAACTTCGACTGAAGAAACGAGTTAATCTTCTCGTTCCATGTACGCGGAGCTTGCTTGAGGCCATACAAGGCCTTCTTCAACCTGTAAACTTTCCCATCCGAGGATCCAAAACCAGGAGGCTGCTCAGCATAGATCTTCTCTTGCAAGTCACCATTGAGAAAGGCCGACTTCACATCCAACTGATAGACATGCCATCTCCTATGGCCAGCCAAGGTAAGAATAGCTCGAATAGTTGCTATATGAGCAATGGGAAAAAAAGTATCATGGAAGTCAATGCCTGGGCGCTGAGAAAAATCTTTAGCAACAAGGCGAGCCTTGTGCTTGTCCAAAGAACCATTGCTAAGATACTTGGTCTTGAAGACCCACTTGATGCCAATCATCTTTTTGTGAGAGGGACAAGGCACAAGAGACCAAGTGCCATTCCTCTCAATAGCCTCCAACTTGGCTTCCACAGCCTTCTGCCAATGATTAGAGACTGCAAAGCTTTCTTTACGGAAGTGGGCTCTCGATCCTGCATAACACGGGTCATCAAATAATAGCATAACACGGGTCATTAAATAATAGTTAGAGCAAACAAGCTCCATAGAATGTGCTTGGTGTCTCCGTGACCTCCGCGGTCCATCCTGCAGTTCCCACTCCTCAGGGACCCCCTCGATCCATGAATCTCGGAGTGTGTCACGGGCCCAACAAGGAGGCCGGACCTCTCTTCGTCTCTCTCCATTTGTTGAAGACTCAGGTACATTCACCGGCGGAACCTCCACTGGGGTGGCCAGTGGAAGAGAAGACTTTGAATCAGAAGAAGAGTCTCCATAAAGAGGCTCTGGCTCCAAAGGAATTGTCTTGGGAGCCTTACTTTTCCTTGGATCTCCAAGGACGGGGTGGTTCTCACCCCCCTTTGTAGCCGGAACTTCCACGAACCACACATCTCGACTTGTGTAGACATCTCGCTTAACGGGATCAAACAGATGATAGCCTTGGGACTGGGAGCTGTAGCCAACAAAAACTTGTCATCGAGAAGCCGCCTCGAACTTGTCACGCTGTGTCTTCGGGATGTGTATATAGGCGTCACACCCAAAGATCCAGAAATAAGAGACATCAGGCTTAGTCCCAAAGTAAGCCTCAAAAGGGGTCATCCTGTCAACGGCCGAAGTGGGTGATGGATTGAGGATGTGAACTGTAGTAGCCACTACCTTGGCCCACAGAAATTGAGGTATCTGTCGGTGCTCCATTATGGTGCGCGCCATCTTGATCACACTTCTCTTCTTTCGCTCCAAAATGCCATTCTCTTGGGCAGTGTCGGTGTTAGCAAACTCTTGGTGAAGGCCCCTATCTGCTAAAAAACGAGCAAACTCATTAGACATAAATTCACCACCCTTGTCTGAGTGCAAGGTCTTTAGGCGCTGGCCAGATCGGTTCTTCTCAAAGAGATGCCAATCCTTGAAGTGAGAGAAAGCCTCCGACTTCAATGTCAAGAAATAGGCCCATGTCATCCTGCTGCAGTCATCTACGATCAACATGAAGTACAAGCTCCCCTTCAGGGACTTGGTCCTCATCGGGCCACACAGATATGTAGATACAAGCTCCAAAGTTGAAGTAGACCGCCTTGAAGCTTTATTGGGAATCGCACCCTAATGCAATTTCCCACAAATGCAGGAGACACATGACTGATGGCTCACCACTATGTCCGGCAAACCTCAGACAAACGATCCTCGCGACCCCTTTCAAACCTCAGACAAACCTCAGACAAATGATCCTCGCGACGCCTTTTAAAGGTACTCATAGTTCAGGTGGCCAAACCGAGCATGCTATAGCTCGAACTATGTCTGAGAGGTAAGAAGAAGAGAGGTAAGAGCTGTAGAAGACTTCAATTTGTAGATGCCATTCTCCTCATACCGTGCAGAGAGAACCTTCCTTGATCCACGATCAAGGACTCGAGCAATATCACTGTCAAACTCCACCAGGAGGCCAAGAGCACAAATCTTATGGACCGAAAGCAAATGATACCCCAAGCTTGGCACATGCAATACCTCAGAAGTGTGGGTACCACCACATCCATACCACATCCATTAGGAATTAGCTGCATCTCACCCCGTGCAACAATAGACACAGAAGAGCTGTTGCCAATGAGAATCTGTACATGTGGGCAACACCAACAGGAGGAGGAGTCATGTGTCGCGAGGCACCACTGTCCACAATCCACTCTCGAGCTTGGGGAGCTGTCATCGCAACATCAGAAGTCTTCGGTGTAGAGTCCTCAATGACTGCTAAGTGTAGAAAAGCAGCTGATGAGGGTGCAACCACTGCTCTAGAATCCTTCGTGTCCTTCTTCTTGGTGTCCTTGTCTTTGTCGGAGCAGTCCTTCCAATGACCGGTCTTACCACAAATATGGCAAGTTGATTCCTTCCCTTGTCATTCTTGGATTTGTTGTCCTCTTTCTTTTTCTTTTGGTCCTTCCCCTTCTTCTGAGAGGCTTGACCAACCAAAGCCTTCGATTTGGAAGCATCCTGTGCCTTCAATTGTTCCTCTTGGTCAAAGACCATAGGAACCAACTCTTCCCACCGAAGAGTCGACTCCCGCCCTGATGCAATAAGAGTGGAATAGGTACCGAATCATGACGGTAACTAGGAGAACAAAGTGATTGCCATGTCTTTGGAGGAAATAGGCTTCCTTCATTTTGAACTTGCATCTGAAGCTGCCAAAGGTGGTTGATGTGTTCCCAAAGCGAAGAAGACTTATTTATGGACAAGGTCCGCATCCGCACCTCCAAAGAAACCCTCTTCATCAGGGTCATCCGGTTATACATTTGGTCGAGAGGGTGCACTCTTGCTAGTGTATGCTTTTAGGAATACAATCTCTTAAGCTATAAAGATGCAAGGATGACAGAAATCTCATACACTTGTACCTTTACAGGAAATCTCATACAACATTACCTTTATCTTTCTACCTCCACAAATTTACACCAAGTTCTTTCAACATCCCTTTTAAACTTTGCCCAACCCACATGCACTTTCACATGCGCACTAAGTCCTTTCAAGCAAGAGGACGATCGACTGGTGCTACAACCTCTCGGGGACCGGCGCAATGCCAACAACAATCTTCCCCCACCTATTTTCAGGTAGTACAGGCGCTACCATGCATATGGGTCGGCAGTCTGCTCCTTCGAGAGATGTAAAGCTGTAAGGGTGCCAAGCTTGTGCGAGGGTGCACTCTTGCTAGTGTATGCTTTCAAGAATGCAATATCTAAAGCTCTAAGGATGCAAGGATAGCGAAAGGATAATGTGAGGGTGCAATCTTGCTAGGTATGCAAGCGTATGCTTTTAGGAATAGAAGGTGCAAATCTGTAGAGATGCAAGGATTATGTCAGTAGTATTTACTGTTTTCAAGCGTAAAGCTGTAAAGGTATAAGGCTTATGTTAGGGTATGCAAGAAATCTCCGAGCTCCAGCCATATCTCTTGAGCTATCGTCAAGTGCTCAATGTGAGCTATCTTAGCTGTAGTGTAGGACAGAAAAAGAAAAGAAAGAATCCTGGCATTCAGTTTGTCCCAATGAGACTGGGCCTTGGTTAACTCTGCACGACCATTGGAAGAGAGTGTGGACTCATCTCATACGGAGGGCTTGTTAATCTCCTCCATCACAAGCTCCGCCAAACCAAAAGACTCTAGAATGGTCAACATCATCACCCGCCAGATGCGGTAATTGTCACCATCCAGCTTTTGATTTGATGGAAGAGCCGGTAGGACAGGCATCTTCTTGTCCATGATCGCCTAGAACTCCAAATCAGTCTCTGTAGACATGTTTACTTGCAATGCTTGCACAAATGCAAAATCAGCCCCCTGTGACTGTGTAAACGCAGCCTGCTAGGGCTCTTTCCTCCGCTTCTAGAACCTTCTTCAGCAGTCGGAGGTGATGAAAAGGGAAAATCTGCAATGAAAGGCCTAAAATACAGCCTTCCTCCCCTTCGGACAGCAATAACTTGCAGAAAATTCACCAGTTGGACACTTTTCCCGCACGCCCACACTCGCTTTAGCCTTGTTTCAATGCGCAGCCCTCCCGCTCACCCTCGAATGCTGAAAATGCAGCCTTGTGTCGCACTGAAATCTCCTCTTCAGGTAGGTTCTTCAATCTGTCCGTCTGATTTCACCACTCTGATACCATGTTAGAGTGCAGCGATGCGAAAGCGTAGTATGCTTTATAGGAGTGTGGAAATATACAGACAGAGTGAACACAGAGAGAAGAGAGAGAGAGAGAGGAGATAGTGAAATGCAGAGTGATAAGGGATGGTCAGACCCAAGACCTTCACAAAATAAGTAGACTATGCCTACCATTACTAAGTGTCAATGAACAAGGAAACTGGCTAAGATGTGGATGACACAAATATAGCAAATATGGGAAGCAAGCAAGACAAGCAAGCAAGCTAGGGAGAACTGCCTTGGAGATTGCCATGTGCAATGCAACGAATATGGTGGTTCCAGAGTCAACCATTCCAAAAGACCGAAAAGGGATAAATGCACATAGATGCATGTTTACATGAAGAAAATACCAATGCATGGGGTAATGCAAAGGGAGATGCAAAATGTTATGCTCACGCAAAATGCAATGCAACTGTGCCACTTGGACAATGCCCTCGCAGGAAAATTGTTCACTTGCTCAAGTGCCCTTTTACAATCGTGTCATCCTAACAATGCAGATAAAGTTACAAATACCCAAAGAATAAATGAATGAATGAATGTCTAAAAACTGTAAGCATCATCACAGTCACTATTAAGAGAAGTAGCCGCCCCCTCTTAAATTGGAAGGGAAAGCAAGAGGGAAGCACCCTCTCCCCATCAATTTGAAGAAGTAGGGGAGGGTGTATCCAAGCCGATCGTGGGTAAAAGATATTGAACAACCAGCTGGTTGACCGCTTTGGTCAAAATGTCTGCAAAATTGTTTGATGAAGGCACAAACTCTAGGCGGATAGTGCCTAGCTCAATGTGCTCTTTGGAAAAGTGGAAGTGGACTCCAAATGTAGTGCTCATGGTATGATGCTCAGATTGTTTGCAAGGGCAGTGACACTTTGGTTGTCTTGCAGTAGACAACAGTGGGAGAGTCCCAAGGAAAGTGAAGCGCCGGGAGTAAGCTCCTTAGGTAGATGGCCTTGTTTTGCTCAAAATGTCTGCAAAATTGTTTGATGAAGGCACAAAATTCTAGTCGCCTAGCTCAACCTGCTCTCTGTAAAAGCGAAAGTGGACTTCCACATGTCATGCCTGTGGTATGATGATCGGATTGTCTGTAAGGGCAATGGCACTCCGGTTGTCTTGCAGTAGACAACAGTGGGAGAGTCACAAGGGAAGTGAAGCGCTGTGAGTAAGCTCCTCAGGTAGATGGCCTCGGTGGTGCCATCAAAGAGAGCCTTATACTCAGCCTCAACTGTGGAAGCCGTCATCGTCTCTTGCTTATGGCTGGACCAAGAAATGGGAGCTGTGCCCAAGGTGACGAGAGAGCCGCCATGGGAATGTCGGATGTCAGGATCTCCTACCCAATTAGAATTAGTGTACCCTTGCAAACATTAGCTTGAACCATTAGTGACACCATAAGAATAAGTACATTGTAAATAACGCAATATACGAAGACATGCAATCTAATGTGACATCCTAGGTGTTGTGAAATATTGATTGAGAATACTGACTGAGTAAGCTAAGTTTGGCCTAGTATGAATTAACCAAAGAAGTTTCCCTATTTTATCATCAAGCATGTACGACACCCGAAGACTCTGAAGTGGGATATGACAGGTTGAGAGCCAAAGAATGCCTCGTATGGGGTCTTCAGAGGAAGAGCTGAGTCAGGCATCGTTTGAGGATGTGTATCGCAGTGTTAGCAACCTCAACCCAAAGGCGCTCAGGGAGCTCTGCTGCGAATAGCATAGAGCGTGCCATTTCCATGACTATCTGGTTCCAATGCTCTATGACTCCATTCAGAGAGGGGGAGTTGGTAGAGGTGAGTTGGTGAGAGATGCCATGGTGTTATAGAAACTCGAAAAACTCGTGGGAGATGAACTCACCATTGCTATCACACATGCAAGCAACACGATGACCCGTCTGGTTATGAACCAACATCACCCAAGTAGAGAAATATGTGAAAGCATTGAACTTATGCTTGAGGAAGTACACCCACATGTATCTCGAATGATCATCCACTATCAAAAAGAAGTACAACGCACTGTTCAAAGCAGTAGTGGATATGGGCCCACAAAGATTAACGTGAATCAATCTAAGAGGCGTCTTAGCTCTATGTGTAGACTGCTGAGAAAATGGGGTATGGTGCTACTTCCCAAGGTGACATGCTCTACAGACATCTTGAGTTAGCTTTAGGCGAGGAAGGTCCTCAATCATCTCACGGCAAGACAACCCATAAAGAGAGTCATAGCCAAGATGCCCTAGGTGAAAATGCCAAAGATGCTCATTGTTCACAGGCTCTCGAGATGAGGCTAATACTCGGAAGCTGTGGAACACGGAGCCCTTGATTGTCGGCTCAGTAAGAAAATGGGTTATGTGGGAACACGGAGCCCTTGATTGTCGGCTCAGTAAGAAAATGGGTTATGTGGTATAGGCCATTAGGCTGTGGCTCATAGTGAGCAATCACTAAATCATTCTGAGAGTCAAGGACCTTGATTGTGGTCGTTGTAAAGAAAATTGCTTGCTCCAACCAACAAAGCTGCTGAACAGATAACAAGTTTACTCCCCGTTGAGGGACATAGTATACATTGTCTAGCAAAGCTAGATCCAAATCCTTGTTAGTGGCAAAACTAATGCAACCTTAAGCTTGGATCTTGACAGAGGAGTTGTTTCCTACGCGGATCCACCGTCCAGTTGCAGGGGCTTAGGTACGAAAGATGTCCGCTATAGGAGTCATGTGATGTGTAGCTTCATTGTCCATAATCCAAACAGGTAGTGATGTGCTTGATTGTGATGAGTGGGTCTCTGCGGTAACCTCGTCGGAAAGCAACTCACAGATGTGGTCTCTGTGGATTGAGATGGCTGACCAGTGGCAGTGTGGGTTTGACGTTTTCATTGCCCCTTGCCATTACCCCGTCTCCCTTGATGGGGGTTGCTTGATTGAGGGGCAGGGGTTTGTGACTTGGGGTTTTGGTGCTGTGCCTCTTGCCTTTGATCGACACTTCTCGTCAAAATGGCCAGCATTTTGACAATGTTGACAATACCTATTCTTCTTAGGTACATTCTGCCACCCGAGTTTGAGTTGAGACTAGGAGTTTCCTTATGATTCCCTTGCTTGAGTTTGATTTTAATTTTGATTTTGATTTGAAGTTTGATTTGGTTTACCTTCTCTTGTTGACCTTTTTGAGAATGAGCAACAAAAGCTCCCTCTGAGAGATTATTTCTATGAAACTGATCAAAGAGTTGTGCATAATACAATAGCTACCATTCAAATTTATAGAATGTGGGTAAATTGGGCAGAGAAACCACTTGCTGCACAAAATTGAAGTATTTACGCGGCAGTTTGTTAAGAAACAATGTGACCTGATTGTTAGAGGACAGGAATATGGATGTTTCCATAAGGTGCCAGTAGAGGTGGAGGCATTGGGACACATAAGCCCTGTCCAAATGTTGGCCGGGACACATCATAATGACTAGAGGGTTCACTAGGTAATGCCATGGATGCAAATTGTGTTACCAAAACTGATCCACACTTGGGAGAGAATGGGGGGAATACCCAGGCTGCAATGATCCCGAAAGATGTGAGGAAAATGTGGAACACCACGCGGATGAGGAAGAGATGAGGTCCTAACGGTTGTGCCTAAGTTTGAAGAACCCCCCGGTGTGGTGGATGAAAACACATGTGATCCTACATGAGAGGCAACATGCAGTGCACTTAATGGAGGCTGAAAGGATGTGGGAGTGGAATAAGATGGTGGGATGGGAGGGAGATTGAATGGATTTGTGATAGGTGTATGTGGGTTTCTTTTGTCCATTAATTGCATTAAATTAAAATAATGATAATGAAGATGCACCTGCTTCATTTTGACCTTTGAAAACAAAATTATTTAAAGGAAAAGAAAGGGAAGGAGTACTCACAGTTTCTTGTTTCAATTGCTTACCTAGTCTTCAGTTCATAAAGAAATATCTGTCTTCCTCATTACTCATAAACCAGAAATTGTTTTGCATACGTCCTTCATCATGAAAATCATCCATACCAATAGGAGAAGGGGAATCATTGTTAACAAAATTTGAAATGGTAGACATATCTGGCACTGGAGAGAATAAGTATGAAGGCAATGGAGTGTACTCTATGTCAGTTTTCACTTGCTGATGGCCAATCCTAAGTGGAGATTCTGCCCTTCCTGCATGGCCACTAGATTGGTGCACTGAATCTTAAGGGTGAAATTTAGACTTACATTCTATCTGCTGCTGGGCCTTATGTATCAAAATGAGATTGTACTTAGCTGTAGTGATCTCGTAAGGTCGTGGAACTCCATGGTAGTCCAATGCCTATTCAGCCATGTCAGGAGCTTGTGAAGCAAGTTGTGAGGCCCACTCCGACTCGTTCCTCGATGGATTTAGCTCGAATGTGAGAAGTGGTGCGGAAGTAGTGTTCGAAGTCATCTGCCCTTCTATTGTTCTTACTTCTTGTGTAGAGCTTTAAGATCAAGGCCTAGGTTTCTCTCAGAGAACTCGGCTCTGATACCATGTGAAGAAATGCCCTAACACAGAAACACAAATAACACCGCATGATAAAGCACAGACTGATAGGACACAGTTAGGGTTAGGGTAACTCAAAGACAAGGAACATAGAGAATGAATGAAGTAATATGTCTATTGAATATGCAATGCTCATGCAGCAAACACACTATGTAGAGAATGAATATTGTACCTCGAACTCCTGTATCTCAAGGATTAGGGTAGGGGTAATGAGTTGGGGAGTATGTCGTACTTCGAACAGATCCTGAATCGCAGTAGGGCAGCCTCCGAATGTCGAACACCAGCAAACGCAGCCAAGGAAGGTTGGATCTGATGTAGATAGTAATGTAGGAGAGAGAAATATTAAAAATGCAACTGAGGAGAGAGAAAGACTAAAAACGCTGGTTGCAGGAGAGAGAAAACAGCAAATACAGGCTGTAGGAAAGGGAGAAACTAAAAACGCAAGAAAAATCAGCGGCAGCAATCAGCATGCTGAAATCAGCTTCGAACAACATGTGGTAGACTAGAAATAGGCACCATACTGTTGTAGACAACAATGGCCAGCTTGGACCGCGATGTGCTCCGCATCTGGGGTGTGGGAAGCTGAAATACTTGAAATCCGCAAAAACGAGATGAAGGCTGAATAGAGGGCAACATACCTATTTATTGAAAGTTTGGGCCCTCCCAAGTGGGTTTGTGCTTATGGGGTACAGACACTCTCTAGGAACACATTTCTTTTTAAATAAACAAGGTTTCTTCCTTAATTAAGTGTGTTTTGGGGCTGTTTAAGTGTAGCTAATGCATTTTTAGCTCAACAGCTACCCACCACTCAGCCCAATCCCATTTTTGCAGTTTGGGGCTGTTTAAGTGTAGCTAATGCATTTTTAGCTCAACAGCTGCCCACCACTCAGCCCAATCCCATTTTTGCAGTTTGCAGGTGCCATATATTTGCTGTCCACACCCCGTTTCAGTAGAAAGTCATGGGTGTATGTACTTAAAAGCAAAAAGAAAGTGTTGGATACTTTTAAAAAGTTTTATGCTTTTGTTACCACACAAAAAGGGCTTAAGTTGAAAGCCATAAGAACAGATAATGGGGGTGAGTATGTCTCAAATGAATTTAACAAGTTTTGTGAGATGCATGGCATTAAGAGGGAGTTGACAACCCTTTATAATCCTGCATCAAATGGCGTGGGTGAAAGATTTAACCGCACACTTTGTGAGAGAGTTAGATGCATGCTATCCACAGCTAATCTCCCACAACAATTTTGGGGAGAGGCTCTTGAAACTGCAGTTCATGTATGCAATTGCTCTCCCAATTGTGCATTGGAAAATGGCATTCGTGAAGAGGTTTGGTTTGGCAAACCTGCGTCATATGACCATTTGCGTGTCTTTGGTTGTGATGCCTTTGTGCGTGTACCTGTAGAACAGAGGACCAAACTAGACATGAAATCCATCAAGGGCATCTTCATGGGATATGGAGATGAGGGAGAGATGGGTTATAGAGTTTGGCTTCCTCAGGGTAGGAAGATAGTACACAGCCGAGACGTAGTATTTAATGAGGCAAAGTTGCTGAAAAATGCTACACATGGTGATCTTGACAAAAAGAAGGTCAAAATTCAGCATGAACAGGCAACCATTCAGCAGCCATTAGCTGAAAGTTCTGTCCCTTTTGATGCTGAAAATGAGCAGCAACCTATTGTACTACAGCCAGAAGATCATGGACATCAAATAGATGCACAGGATGAAATAGGATAGCAAGAAGAACATGCTGAAAACAGATTACAGCAGCAAGAAAGTGTTGAAAATCAACCACTTGGTGATGGTGTGCACGTTTCTCAGGATGTAGGCCCACTGCATGATAATATAGATTATTGGATAAGACGGTCTACACGTGTTGGAAGGCAGCCAGAGAGGTTTCAGCCATCTTTGGATTGCATTTTGTTGACTGATGAGGGTGAGCCTTTGAATTTAAAGAGGCACAGTCATGTGAAAACAAGAGAAAGTGGGAGCTTGCTATGCAGGAAGAGATGAAGTCTCTATATGCAAATAACACATGGAGCTTGTACCTTTGCCCAAGGATAGGAAAGCTATCCATAATAAATGGGTTTACAAAGTGAAATGTATTGATGGGAAGCCCAAGTACAAGGCATGACTCATTGCTAAGGGCTATACATAGAAGGAAGGCAGACTTCCAAGAGGTCTTTTCACTAGTGGTGAAGATGACTACGCTCTGTGTTTTGTTTGCTCTCACCGCATCCTTGGATTTAGAGTTGGATCAAATGGATGTTAAGACTGCCTTTCTTCATGTTGACTTGGATGAAGAGCTGTATATGAAGCAGCCAGAAGGATTTGTTATTCCAAGAAAAGAGCATTTGGTTTGTAAGCTGAAGCGCAGCTTATATGGGCTGAAACAAGCCCCTAGACAATGGTACAAAAAAATTGATACCTTTATGCTTAGCCATGGATTTAAACGCAGTCATGCAGATCACTGCATATACACTAAAAAGGCTGATGATGGAAGCCTTATTGTGCTGGTTTTATGTGGATGACATGTTGATTGCAAGACAGCATAAGAGTACTTTGAATGCTCTTAAAAGGCATTTGAGTTCAGTTTTCTCCATGAAAGATTTGGGGACAGCTAAACACATTTTGGACATGCGCATTAAAAGAGACAGAGGGCAGCATTTGTATCATCATGTATCTTGTAATCCAGTAATCTTGTATTTTTTTCGTAATTAATACAATTACCTTTTACGAAAAAAAAAGACAGAGGGCAGCATTTGTTGTTTCTGTCATAGGACAAGTACATCAGCAAAGTACTTGACAGGTTTAATATGGCTGATGCTAAGCCTCTTGGTGTGCCTTTACTGCCACATACAAAGCTTAGCAAATCTGATTGCCCTAAGGATGATGCGAATGCTAGTACCATGATGGATATACCTTATGCATCAGCTTGCGGATCTTTGATGTATGCCATGGTTGCAACTCGCCCTGTCATTGCTCATGCAGTGGGAGTTGTTAGCAGATTTATGTCTAACCCTGGCAAGCCACATTGGGAAGCAGTGAAATGTATCTTCAGATACTTGAAAGGTACACAAGAAAAGTGTATATGCTATGGTAAGGGTACACTAGAGTTGCAAGGATTTTGCGATTCAGACATGGCAGGAGATCTTGATACTAGGAAATCTACTAGTGGGTATGTTTTTACTTTGGCTGGTGGCACTATCTCTTGGTGTTCAAGATTGCGAAAAATTGTGGCACTGAGTACTACAAAAGCTGAATATATTTCAGCCACTGAAGCTTCTAAGGAAGCTATTTGGCTTGGCCGTTTGGTCAAGGATTTTGGTCTTTCTTCACGTACTCCAATGCTTGGTTGTGATAGCCAGAGTGTAGTATGTCTGGCTAAGAATGCCATGTTACATGCATGTATCAAACACATAGATGTTTGGTATCACTTTATTTGACAGGTCTTGGATGATGGTCTTGTCACACTGACTAAGGTCAAAACCCAAGATAACCTTGCAGATGTTCTCACTAAGTGTCTTGCAAAGGCTCAGCATGAGCATTGCATTCGTTTAGTGGGAGTTGGTTAGCTTAAAGGTATCACTTAGGGCCTTTAAGTGGAAGGTTGTTGGGTGTAAAGTCCCTTCGTTTCTGTGTATAGTCTTACGGGTGTGAACAAACCCTTAATGTACCCCTAACATATAAATACATTCTTTTATTCTTTGTGTACCATCACAATGGTACGCCTATCTCTGCGTTCACTCCCCCTAACTCTCAGCTAAGCTCTGCTCTTCAGCTAACACCTTGATCTCGCACTCCATTGCGTACTCAACTCCTTCAGCCCTCAACCTCCACCCAAATGGGGATATTCTTACTTGAGCAATTGCTGAAAATGCACCATTGATTGCCAAGGAACAACATGAACCAGTTGCCTATCAAAGAACATAGGTATTTTAACCCACAAGAATTTCACAGTTATGAGATGATTTCAGCATGACCTCATAAAGGCCTTGAGGACCCATGAATATTTCTTCCATGCAATCCTCTTGCAAAATGATTTGCAACCATTGACAAATCCAAGACGCCATGGGGATTCTGGTAGCAAAGAATAGAATAACCTCGCTCATGGAAAGAGGAGAAACATCATAACACCTTTTTGGTATCTACATGTGTATCTAAGACATCCTCCTCATCAAAGTTTGAGAGATTATGTTGAATGTGCTCCACTTATTCTCTAAGCAGAGTGTTTGGAAAGTATAGTAAATGTTTCCAATCCAACCCCTAAGAGTAATCCATTTGACTAGCAGCTTGAGCATATGATTGCACTTGAGGCACATGTGAAGATGAGCTGTGAATACCCTGCATATTGTCATCTGCAGCATGCTTGCTGTGTTTAACCACTGGCTCTAAATGTGTACATGGCAGGCAGCATGTCTTTTTCCTCCATGTCCAGACCAAAAGCTATAGCCTGTTCAACCCACCCAACTCTGACTTTTTGTTGCCTTGCTGCTCTGTCTGCAATTCTGGATAGGGCAATAGACTATGAAGGAGGGCTGGTGGACAGGCACCAAATGGTAGGAGATGATGATGGGCAGCTCCGGCTAAGATATCCTTTGTGAAGGGTGTGTGGACAGTAAAGCTTCAGGAACTGCAAACTGCAAAAACGAGATTGACTAAATGGGAGGGTAGCTTGTCTATTGATAGAAAGTTTGGGGCCTTCCAATTTAGGGTTTGCATGTGGGCCATTGAAACTCTTTAGTAATGTGTTTCTTTTCAATAAAAGGTTTAAATTCATTAATTAACTTGGGTTTTGGGCTATTTAATTAAGGCCAATGATTTTTAGCTCAACACTCAATGAGTGATATATACAAGAAAGGCTAGTAGTAGGAGTGTTGTCCTCCACTTTTACAGACAATAATATGTGTCTACACACGGGGATAAATGAAGCTAACAAATCCCCCTTCGGGTCATGGATGACTATACTTGTGACATGAAACATATGAAAAAGGAAAAGAGAAGGTCTTAACTCCACGAGGTAGTGTCTAATCTTCTAGAAAAGGAGATACATAATTGAGAGAAGTGCAACCTGAGGATGACATGGTCTACGGAGAAGCTTAGGAACCCGAAGTAAGACATGGTTTAGAGGTGTGCGTGGAGGGCTCAGAGGCCGATTAAAAGCTAGTGTGGCTCAAAGGCATTGGGTACATGACTAGAGGTTAAATACATGGGTATAGCTTTTGGAATCAACTGAGAGGTCACGCATGTAGTGGTTACAATCCCTCCTAAATATAGCTCCTAATAGAATCATAAAAGGATATCCCACACAATAAATGGATGTGTTTGGAAAGGTGTTAACACATGCATTGGCACGGTCAATGTCTAATTCCAAAACACATTATTCATTTATTCATTTATGATCTTATTCAAAATGCATATTGATAGGGTTCATCATACCAAGAGAGAATGATTGAATAGATACATTAAGGGCTTTGTCAAAAGTGGTAGGTAGCTCATCAATGTCACTATTAGATAAGGTATTTGCTGTGGTATATTGGGAGTGTTGCTTGCCTTGTTGCTTGTCTTTTTTTTTGTAGCATTGGCCAACAATGTGGCCAATATACTTGCAATATCAACACTTGGGTAGTTGTTTCTTGGTGTAGAAGGTTGCCGGTGCTATGTCAAGATCTTTGTTACCCCTTTCGTCATCCAAAAGGATGGTGAAACCATTTCTTCATATTTCATCTCTCGAGCAACCTTGAGAGTTGTTGCAGTTTCATAGAATTGTGCTTCTTTCATCAAGCTATTAAGTACAACCTTTTTATCATCATCATCCAAATAGCTATTGAGAGTGGTCAATTGTTGGTAAAGAAGACTTGATGATTGAGATGCTACTTAAGAGTCTCTGAAGGACTGTAGGAGATACTAAAGACTTGCATTTTCACAAAAAATTTGGAATTATTAATATCTCCTCCAATGTGGCTTGAAGGATGTCCTATACCGCTTTTTCCATTTTTGTAAGATCAAGGTGATGAAGAAGGTTGTCAGAGAGGCCGAGCCCGATGATGGTGAGCGCACTTTTGCTCTTCTCGAGTCATTCTTGATGAAGTTATGGGTTGCCTTGAATGTGCTTTGGCTCGTTAGGGGACGCAACTCTCCATGCGCCCTCTTGCATAAGTATGAGTTGAATCTTTGTCTTCCAAATGGAAAACTTGACACTTAATAAATTTTCAATTGTGATGCAATATCTTGATATTCTGATGGTAGATGCCATATAGAGGGCTTAGATTGAAAAGGCTCAAATTTTGTGATGAAATTTTTGAGAAATTTGAAGGGGCAAACAAGAAGGGATAAGTTTGGGTAAATTCAAGTGATTTGAAGTCGGATTTGTTGGCTGATGTATAAAGCCCCAAATTTTATTGATAAAATTTGTGAAAGTTTGACAAAAAAATTGAAATCCCCAATTTCGTGTAAACAGCCCCTAAGAAGCACAGGTTTGAACTGAAATTAACTAAAGTTTAATTGAAACTTTACGTGCTTTGCTTGTGACGAGACAGATCTAATGGGCAGGTTGATGTCAGCTTGGGAGCTGCTTGTTGATGGGGCACCTATCAGGGCAGACTGGTACGCCTCCAGAGTGCAGGGCACATGGGTAGACTAGGGGAGATGTGTCATTTTCAGCTCAGCAGCACATCACGGCAGGGTGTGAGCAATGGGACTGACGGATTTGGGGGCAGACAGACATGGGCTTGATGGATAGGATAGTGCCTCCTCTCCTCCTCCTCCTTCTTCTTCTTCTTCTTCTTCTTCTTCTTCTTCTTCTTCTTGCTGAACTGGAGTGGCAGCTTGGGGTGCACATAAGATGTAATGGGCTGAAGATGTGGCAGTAGGTGAATGACACCTTCAGGTGGTTGGATCTTCCGTTTGAAGGCAACATTGCCAGTTGTGATTGGCTCTGATACCATTGTTAGGCATGGAGCTCATAAAGATGGACCAGCAGTTTATAGCGGATGGAACTCCATGCGCACACACACACACACACACACACACACACACACACACAGAGCTATACACGATGGCGAGGGAGCACGCGATGGTGGATTCCGCCCTGCCGCCGGTCGTCTGACTTGCGCGTCCTGCGTGTGGTCGTTGCCCGTCAGCCCTGTGTGTCAAGGTCCCTGCCGCCGTTAGATCTGGGCCTTGTGGGCTGTCTCCTGTCCTCTTGTCCGCCCTGCGTCGCCTGTTAATCCTAACCCTGCTGTCGCCTGTTAACCCCCCTAACCCTGCCGTCGCCTATCAGAGAGAGCTGCGCCCTGCCTGAGTTCTCCCCTCAGGCATCTGCCGGGTCCATTCTGCCCATTCGCCACAATGTTCCACGTGTTGGTCGTCGTGTGACTACCCCGTCGACCCCTGCTGCTTACTGGCTGCGACCTTCCTTCTGGGGTTGCCCTGGATCGCAAGCGAGAGAGAGAAAGTGCGAGCCTGCGCCTGCACGTGTGCTGCTCGTGTGACGAAGGCGTGTGTGCATAACGCTGCGCCCCTGTGGGACTGCGACCTGTGAGCCACCCGTTTGCATCTCAGCTGCCTGCCGCTTGAGCTCTTGGCTCTACCTCTGACCTGCACAAGTGGTGATTCAACATGGCTGGTCTGGATATGGCTTTTATCGATCAAATGGTGGCAGCCCTTGGTCCGGATTCTGATACAGAGGAACCAAAGGATATGGTTCCTTGCACAGAGGAGATGCCCCCTGGTCCTGATTTCCAGCCTGTGGGCAAACGCACCAAGCATACTTCCGGAGCGACAATGGATCATCAGGAACGTTCTTATGCTCAGGTTGCCTTTGATTCTGTGGATTCTCAGGATGTTGACTGGGAGCATTTGTTGGAGTTTGCCAACACTTTGCTTGGCGATTATGTCCAACATAATCATGAAGCTTTTTCTGACTCTGGAACTGAAGATTTGCTGGAAGCCACGGTGGACCCGAAAAATGTCTTGCGCTCATTTTCGGTGTTTTATGACCGTGCTGTTATACTCTTCTTCACTGGCAGGATTCCAGTCCTTTCCCACATTCGCCAGTGGCTGCACAATCTACTACAAGGGGAGTGTGTTGAGGAGATTTTTGTTGGGCCCCGAGGCTTCTATGAGGTGCTGTTGAAATCTGAGAAGCACCATGCTGATCTCCTGTCTAAACTGCCATTGTTCTTTGATCGCCGTTTGGTCCATGTTGTGCCATGGCGCCCAATGGCAGATTTTCAGCGCCTGCTTCAACGTGAATGCCCTGTGTGGGTTGAAGTGGAAAATTGTCTGGCTGTCTATTGGCCATTGTTAAAGGATGCCATGGCCGCTGTGGGTACTGTTCTGGTCCCCCCGAGCCTAAGGGCCATGAATCATAACCATTTGTGTATGTTATGAGACACTGCTAGGAAAAGGCCTGCTTGGTTACGTCTTAATTGCTCTGGCATGCATCCTTTGCACTTTCGTTTGAAATGGGACAACTTTGCAGGACATCGCTTTTCGTGTGGTAAATTGGGGCATTTTATGGCCGAATGCCCAGAGAAGCACCAGACTTCAGATGCTGAGCATGTTGCGCTGCCCATGGAAGATATGGTGTGTGATGCTCCGTCAGTTAGGATGGTCTCACCAATGAATTCTTTGAGATTTCTGCTACCCAACTGGTGAAACCATTAACGGCTATCTTTCAGCAGGTTTGGGAAACGGGGCTCATGCCTTCCTCATGGAAAGAAGGTCTTATCAAACTGCTTCCAAAAGTCCCTTCGCCGTCAATGTTGAAACATTGGAGACCAATTTCTTTGATGGGTTCGATGTATAAAATCTTTTCCAAAGTGATGGCGAATCGGCTCCACAAGCATCTTTCGGCCATTGTGCATCCTCTTCAATATGGTTTCATTAAGGGCCAAAACATATTGCACAATATCTTAAATGTGCAAATGGCTATTGACTATGCAAGGCACTCTGATCAGCAAGTGGTATTGATTCAATTAGATCTAGAAAAGGCTTTTGATTATTTAGACTGGTCGTTCATTGCAGAACTTATGTCTACTATGGGCTTTGGTACTCAGATGTCCCGCTTGATCTACACTATTAGTACTGCGGATTCTTCGCGAGTTATGCTTAATGGTGGTGTTACCGAGCCGTTTGTCCTTGTACGCTCTGTGAGACAAGGTTGCCCTTTGAGTCCTCTCTTCTTTGCCCTTGCGACTCAACCGGTTCTTTCGATGTTATCTTCTATGGCAGCTTCTACTCAGTTGGCTGGATTGTCCCTTCCTTTTGGACAGCACTTCATTACTCAATCTTTAGCTGATGACAGCTTTATGATTTTGCGTGCAGACAAGGACAATCTTTGCAAAGCATTAGATGTTTGGACGCTCTTTGGTCATGCTTCTAGTCTTCATATCAATGCTTTCAAATCAGCCATTCTCAGTTGTACGGAGTCCGGTTTATAGTCATTGGGCTGGCAGGGACAGGTTATTCCCCGTGGTTCCATTGTTAGGCATCTTGGGTACCCTTTGGGTGTTGATGTTCGGCCAAAGCAACTTCTCGAGTGCATTTCACAGAAATTGGCAGCTAAGTTTCTGTACTGGAAGTCGCAGGCTTGGCCCTTCCATGTTCGTCTCAAAGTGGCTCAGACAATTATGTTGCCAATGCTCACATATTTCTTGCCATTGCTGCCTTGGACTACTACTACTTTGAATGCTCTCACTCAGCACATTCGTTTCATGTTATGGAAAAAGGATTCCTTGCAGGCAGGCATTTCATGGATTTCTTGGTCGCATACATGTACCCCCAAACGTATGGGTGGTGGGGCTATTTTGGATGCCGAAACTCATATGTTGGCACTTCGTTGGTCTCTTTTTCGTGCCATGTGCGTGGATCATCACCCGTGGGTCGTTATAGCCCATTATTTTCTTGAGGATCACGGGCTTCTGCATGGTAATACACAAATTCGGAGCTCCTGGTGGCATGTTCTTAATGCAGACTCTCGGTTTTCTAGTCCTTCCTCATCCCTGCTTGCTCATTTAGTCTGCTCCTGGAAATTGGTTCTCCAGAAGGTGTGTTGGCATCCAGTAAAGGACCGCTTACATACTAACTCTTTTCAACTGGAATTGTTGGCAGCCTTGCGATTGCTTTCTTGGGAAGGCAAACATGAGCTCAGGCCAAAATTTAATCGCATGACATGTTTGGGCTTGACTTCAGTTTTGCAGATGCCACCCTTGCGAGTCGTAACGTCTTGATATCCTTTTGTACAGCCAGACGGCTTTTCAGAATTCCTCGTGGATGCTGTGATTTATGGGAACAGTTTTTGTCAGTGCTCCAGAGTAGGCAACCCTTTCCTGCCCTTGCTTTGGATTGTCCTTGGCAGGACTGGGACCTTGCGGGTCGGTTGAATTTGGAAAAGGCCTCAGCTAACCAGGTGTATCATCTTCTGATTAAAGACCATCAATGGCTAGTTACTAAAGCTAAATACTGTATGGGGATTGCGGAAATCTCAGTCATGGTGGAAGACAACTGTGATGGAGGGCTGGTTGAATAAGACACCTTTCAAATGCAAGGTCTTTCTTTGGAGGGTAATGATTGGTGGTCTTCCGCTTGCTTCGGCCCTTTCCAAGCGTCGAATCTCTAACGGCCATTGTCTCTTTTGCACCACTACTGTGGAATCGGCCCGTCGTCGATTTATTTCGTGCCCTCTCGCTAAGAATATCCAGTCGCTCTTGTCAATGGTTTGGCGAGTAGTGGTTGGCTTCTCGCTAAGCCCTTTTGATTGGGTTTTTGTACAACCAAAATACCCCACACCGGCACAGTCGTATATGAAGATCTTGTTTCACTTTCTTAGATACTGGGGATGCTGGCACAATTGGACCACTCGGAATGCCTTTCTTTTTGATTCGGCCTCTAATGTCTCGGCACATATTGTGAGGCTTAAAGGTCTCTTGCATTGGCAGATAGATCTAATTCGGCATTCTGGCTTACTCCCTCGGGAGGACTTACTTCCCTGGCATATGGCAATTTCCTCTACGTCTTTGCCATGACTTTTGTAACTCTTTTGTAGTTTAGTACTGGGTCTTTACATTTGATGGCTTAGTGTCATCGTGTATCTTGTAATCAAATAAACTTGTATCTTTTTTTCGTAATTAATACAATTACCTTTTGTGAAAAAAAGGAAGAAGAGAGAGCTATACACAAATTGAAAGAAATAGATTGATAATGATAGATGAGATATGAGGGATGAAAGTATAAGTGATAGGCCCTGAATATATAGGCTGAGGTATCCACCTACACCTTTGACCCTTATTTAATGCTAAGTGGTATAAAAGGTATTGACATCTAAACACATACTTTTACACACAATAACATGTGTTCATATATGAGGATAAATAAAGCTAATAGGTAAAGACATACCTAGAGGTGGACTTTCTACTGCCTGCATGTCCTATATAATCTGAGTCAGTGTAATCCACGACTTCTATATCTTGGCTACCACATGTTGAGAAACCCTTCATATGTAGTTTGCGTTTTGCGTTTTGTTTTTAGGGTTTCGCATTTTGCGTTTAGGGTTTCACAGTGGATAGTTGCAAAAAGGGGCTGTGTGCCCACAGTGTGGCGCCACCCTAGACAGCTGACGCTCTCCCTTCGGGTGCCACCCTAGATAGTCTCTTGCCTATTTATAGGCTGCCTTTGTCACTCATTCTTTACGGCTGATTCATTTAGTCCGTCACCTCTTCTCTCCAGCCTCTCCACTGCCCTCACACCCCTTCAGGAGGACATTGCGGTTCGTGGTTCGTGGCTATCTTTATCATCTTCCTTGTGCTATGGCACCCTTGTTCCCTTGTATCACATTCACTCCATGATTCAGAACTTCATCATTCCATTCATCAGAGTTTCTTCTCTCTTCTCCTCTTCTCCATGTTTGCCAAGTTCACTCTGTGTTCCTCCCTGCAAACCCTATTATCTTGCTGCTACGTCATCTTTTGACATGATATCAGAGTTGGAGTGGCAAAGATCCTCCACTCTAGTTAAGCAAAAACCGGTGGCAGGTTCAATATCCACTTCTCTTCTTCTGCTGCATCAACATCCTAACTGGCGGTTGCTCCCTCCTGCGTTTGCTGTTTTCCAGCTTGCGTTCAGGGCTGCTGCTGCCACCTCCACCTCCTTGCTGCTGGCGGCTGTTCTCTGCAACCTGGCTGCTGTTTTTCTCTCTCCTCAGCCTATCGCAGCAGATTTTCTCTCTCCTCCCTGGTATTGCTGCTGTTTTTCTCTCTCCTCAGCCTGTTAGCAGATTTTTTCTCTCCTCAGCATGTCATAGCAGATTCTCTCTCTCCATTGCCTGCGTTTGTTGTCTTCTCTCCTGCAGCCTGCGCTTTTAGTTTTTCTCTCTCCTCACCTGCATTTTTAGTAATTCTCTCTCCTGCATTGTTGTCTGCATCAGGTCTAGCCTTCCTTGGCTGTGTTTTTCCACAAAGATCCTCCTCATCAGAGAAGACAAAGACCGGTGGTGGGTTCGGCATCAACATTTGATTTCTCTATCATTTCCGGTGCATATTGGGAGATATTCTTGTTCTCCCTCCCACTCTCCCTTCTCCAGTTTACCATATCAGTACCATGGTGTCTCCACCAATAGATTGTCCTACTAGGTGCTACTACTGCAACACGCACGGTCATCCCATCGAAGACTGCCGACTTCGACCTTTGCTCCCCACCCCCCCGGAGTATATGCGTCTCCCACCCGGCACTACCTTTGCCACCTCTCCTTTCTGGGCCACAGAGATCGTTCTGCATCGGCTATCGGAGTACTATGCTTAAGGCAATAAGACACATCCGATGTGCACTAAGTCCTT
This sequence comes from Lygodium microphyllum, assembly GCF_053477565.2. Classification (NCBI taxonomy): domain Eukaryota; kingdom Viridiplantae; phylum Streptophyta; class Polypodiopsida; order Schizaeales; family Lygodiaceae; genus Lygodium; species Lygodium microphyllum. The sequence goes on from NC_141160.1 coordinate 118,570,784, forward strand.
TTGAGCACATGGGAGGATCGATTGGCGCTACAACCTCCTGGAGATTGTCGCAATGCCAGCGGCAGTCTTCTCCCACCTATTTTCAAGTATAGTGGCTACCACGGCTTGCGGTTTTGTAGTCTACTCTATTGAGAGACAGTAATTGTTTGATACCGTCTCCTCCTCAGTTTGCCCCTTCGAGAGACAGTGGCTCCTCAACTCCCTGCTCAACTCCTTGCCCCTCCCCTTCGAGAGACAGTGGCCGCTCAACTCCTTGCTCTTCAGCTTCCTGGTCCGCTCCATTGAGAATCAACGACTGTTGCCCACTCATTGCTTAGTCTGAGCCCCATCCTTCACCCTCGCCTACTCAGGTTTGAGAGGCCATCTCTGGGAGTTCTTCACCACCCCAGATACCTTCTTTGGTACGAGCAGTGGCACTTCCTTCATCCTTAGACATTTCGGAGTTCGTGATCCATGAGTTTTTAGATTCCCTATCTATGTCAAAGGGGTATTTAGAGGGGGATGATCTTTCTTTGCCCTCCAAGGGGGCATCTACATCTACTGCGACTTCAAAGGGGGCTTCTATTCCTCCAGTTTCAAAGGGGGTCCAAACCCACCGCTCAATCCTTTTCACACCCTGGCAGAGGCCTTTTACCTTCTTCTTTTACCCTCGGATGGGGTGGCTTTCTTTCAGCCGTTATCTCATCTATTGATTCCTAGGATCTTGAGGATCTACCTAGATTGAGGCCTTGGAGGTTCAGCCATGACTTAGTGACGAGACCTTCGTATTCCTTTCCGTATGGACGCACGGAGCTAGTGGCTTCTCTCCCAAGGTTGAGTTTCGAGTTTTTCAATTCACTCTGTCTATTGTTCTTCATTACAGGTTACCTTTCAGGTGGAAGTCTTGGATCTTAGGGCTCCTCTACATCTTCTTCCTCCTCTTCTTTTTGCCTTGGTCACTTGGTCAGCATGGAGCCAACTCTTGAGATCGAGTACGGGCAGATCCTTATGGTTCTCGGCACTACACAAAGTTCGATATTCCTCCTATGCATTGCATGTTTTCATAATCTTTGTACTAGGGTGCTTGGGCAAGTGAATAATTTTCCCATGAGGGACACTGTCCAAGTGGCACTTGCTGCATGAGCATTCTTCAGCCTGTAGTATTCCATCTCCACTTCACCTTTTTGGGTCTGAGAGGGGGTGTTGAGAAACCCTTCATATGTAGTTTGCGTTTTGCGTTTTGCGTTTAGGGCTTCACATTTTGCGTTTAGGGTTTTGGCGTTTTGCATTTAGGGTTTCATAGTGGACAGCCCCTAAAAGTGGTTAGGCACCCACAATGTGGTGCTACCCTAGATAGTTGACGCCCTCCCTTTGGGTGCTACCTTAGACAGTCTCTTGCCTATTTATAGGCTGCATTTGTCACTCACTCTTTACGGTTGATTCATTCATTCAGTCACCTCTTCTCTTCAACCTCTCCATTGCCCTCACAACCCTTCAAGAGGACATTGCGGTTTGTGGTTCATGGTTGTCTTCATCATCTTCCTTGTGCTATGGCACCCTTGTTCCCTTGTATCACATTCACTCCATGATTCAGAACTTCATCATTCCGTTCATAAGATTTTGTTCTCTCTTCTCTTCTCTTCTCCATGTTTACCGAGCTCACTCTGTGTACCTCCCCGCAAACCCTACTGTCTGACTGTTGGTACGTCATCTTTTGACACCACAACTCCCACTGCAAATGCTATGTTAGGTTGAGTGGCTGTCATGGCATACATTAAACTGCCCATTGCAGATGCATTTGGGATCTTGGCCATCTTGGCCTTCTCATTATCGCATTGGGGACAATCTGCTTGACTAACCTTCACATGAGAAGGTAACGGACAACCAATAGGCTTACCATTTTGCATATGGAATTGGTCAAGTACTTTGCGAATGTATGCCTTTTGGGACAAGTAGAAAAGTCCCTTAAAGAGTGATTGTGCATAATGTGCATACCGCACATGTGTGAGGCCTGTGTCCCATGTCCTTCATTTCAAAGCTCTTCTTGAGTTAAGTGTTTAAAGCATCTAGCTTAGCATGAGCACTCCCAGCAATAAGCATGTTATTAACATAAAGCACTAAGATAAGAAGGCTACCATCATAGGCCTTCTTTGTGTATAGACATGGTTCTATATCATTGTGGGAACATCCATGTGAATGCATGAAAGCATCAAACTTATGGTATCATTTTCTAGGTGTTTGCTTAAGCCCATAAAGACTCTTCTTTAATTTGCACACAAGGTGTTCCTTGCCTTTTTCCACAAAGCCCTTAGGCTTTTGCATATAAATATCCTCATGCAAGTCCCCATGTAAAAAAGCTGTCTTAATATCCATTTGACAAAGATCTAAACCCAACTGAGTAACTAAGGCGAATACCAAGTGTAGGATCAGTCATCTTGACCACAAGGGAGAATATCTCATCAAAGTCAACTCCCTTTTCTTCTTAAAATCCTTAGCAACCAATCTGGCCTTATGTACTGGCTTAGGGTGATCTAGGGTACTCTTTAACTTGTATATCTACTTGCATGGCAATGCACGCTTTTTATTAGGCAAGGAAACTAAGTTCCATGTATAATTTTTGTGCAGCGAATCAGTCTCAAACTGCATGGCCCTCTCCTAAGAATGAGAATCACCTTTGCGTGTGAAGAAAACTATGGAATAGCTGCTAGGGTTTGCACCGAGGAAACCTAGAGCATATGACTAGGATAGAAACATAATGGTATAGACATAGATGTGCAAAATTCAAACACTTAAAGTAAAACTCAAAACTGAAACATAGAAACAAACACAAGCAGGAGAGAGAAAGAACACAACTCTAAAGTAAATGAAAATTGTAAATGAATGAAGAGTGTATAGAGTGTCCAAGGGCAGGAGAACAATGTTAGAGAGAGTGATGTCCACTGGAGACAGGTCCAAAGTACTGTAACCACTAGTGAGAGATGAGAGAGTGCTGAATAATGAAGGGCAGCATGCTGGTCACCAAAATAGAGTAGTTGAAGGTTGAAATCTAGTAAACGTAGTGTACCTCTAGAGAAGGTTAAAAAGTGATCACTTGAGGCAAATAATTGTTAGGCAATAATGGGATAGTTGTTTGTTGATGTAGGCGGTTTGTTGGATAGCAAAAACGCACAGTAGTAGTTGCTTGGTGAGAGAGATGGCAGCAGCATATTGCCTACAACTAGATACTGAAAACGCAGGCTGATCAAGTGCTATGATGACATAGCAGATGGAGACCTCCAAACAACAGGCCAATGGATGGAAACAGGCCGCCTAGGGCTGGATAGTGATGGGGATAAGTCGGTAATGGCCGGACATCAAATGGTAGGTGGTTGATGGCTGAAATCTGCATGGTAGAGTGAGAAACCTATACAAAGGAGTCAAGATTGAATGGGGGCAGCTTGTCTATATATAGATGTGGATAGGTCTTTCCAAATTAGGGTTTCATTAAAACTCTCTCGAAGTGTGCATCTTTTTGCGTTTTTTATGAAATAAGCATGTTTTGGGGTTGCTTAGGAGGCTAACCAGCATGTAATATATATTTTTAGCTCTAACATCCCCTCTTAGGCCCAAAACAAGGTGAGCACTCCAAAGCAACTAGGGCATTGGACAAAGGGTACACAATGGCTACCCAGTGGCCTACCAAGACTACAGACACAGTGGTTATCTCACCAAGGGTGTCCAAGTAGTCATCCCTAAGAGGCCAGGTCATCAGACAAAGGGTGTACATCGGCTGCTCAGTGGCCTACCAAGTTCTGCAAAGGTGGATGAAACTAGAAAGACCTTTCTTTAAAAAAAAAGGGTGTGTTGGGAGAAAGATTTGTGGTCGATTAAGTAATTGTACTATATGGGAGAATGAGAAGGGATGGTTAGGTCCAATCCATCACAAAACAGACAAGCTACCCATCCACTTGAGGGTGTCACGATGAGGGAAGGGTGATGAAGTAATGGTGGTGTGGTGTACAAACTGCCGGTGGAAACATCTTATGATATGGCTAGTGGTGCTTTGTACAATGAGTATGCTACATGCTGTAAAATGCTCATGTGGCGAGTGCCACTTGGACAATGTCGCTCGTGGAAAAATTGTTCACTTAGCTAAGCGCCTTTTACAAAGATGATAGTCGAGCTACTCATCCACTTGAGGGTGTCGATGATGAGGGAAGGGTGATGAAGCAATGATGTGGTGTACAAACCGCTGATGTAAATAGCTTAGGGTCCGTCTAGTGGTGCTTTGTACAATGAGTATACTATACGTTGTAAAATGCTCATGTAGCAAGTGCCACTTGGACGATGTTCCTCGAGAAAATTATTCACTTGCCTAAGCGCCCTTTACAAAGATGATAAAATCATGCGATGTAAAAGGAGGAGATACAACAAGGGGAGGGAAAAGCTGATGTCGAAGACAAATGCCAAGACCTATAGAATATCACCAAGGTAGCAATCCCCTTTCAACCTTGGATATCGATGTCGAAGGAGCAAGAGGAGCTGGATGTCAGTCTTCGTGTGGTGCCAAGAACTATGATGTGAGGAAGCATCCCAACTGGAAGGACAAGATAGAAGTCACTGTTGTAATAGCATTAAGAGAGATGCTACACGATCCGCCTTGGGAGGGTAAAGAGCAAAACTCCTAGGAGGATGAAACCATGAATGGAATGACACACATCCCAAGTCTCCAGCCTAGGTAGGATTGGTGCAAACCTGCATGTTAGCCCTACGTTGATAACAAAACCATGCAAAAGAGATCAAGATTTGCAAGCGCAAAGGTCAATAGTGAGATGCTTCAAAAATCAAAACAAAATAGAAAAGAAAATCTATTTGAAGGATTAATGCAATGATGCAAATGTGTATGTGTGTGTGAGTAAAAGCAATGAAAGACTTATAATGAAAACCTAACGACAAAAACCTATGGGTTTGACTCAATAGCCTAAAGATCTAAGAGAGTGAAGATCGAGATAAGTTAAGGATATAACCACCATTGGTACGCCCACTAGCAATGCTCTGCTAATGAAACACCAGATGAGGAGGTGAGGTAATCCTAGATGGAGGTGAATGTGAAGTGGATGCGTAAAGTGCAATGGGACTAAAACTTGCAAACCAATCAGCTAGTTCCTCAAGGGTAGTGAAAGAGGCTATTTGCTGAGGCTGTCCACATGCCAGATGTCCAGTAGCTGTTGGGGCCGAAGGAGCAGATGGAGCAGTAGCGAGAGGCGTAGCTTCATTGGATTGGCCAATTGGAGTGGAGGCAGTCACAATGGTCTGCTATGGTTTTCTAGGTGGAAGACCCTAGGCCTTGGTAGGACACTCCTCGTTCCCATGGCCTAATCTGTGATTGTGTGCAAAACCTATTTTTCCTAGGAGTTGTTGCCAGATGGGTTTTGATTCTTTGGCTTCGTTTAAAGAAGAGGAGTCACCCTTGGGTTGACTTGCCTTCACATCTTGCGAGTTCTTGCCATTGCTAGTTTTACCTTGTGAAGAAGATGCAACTAGCCTCCTCTTTGAATAAGTATGTGTGGAGAATTTCTTGTGGACTTGGTCATGCATCCTTGCGTAACGCAAGAAATGGCACTCCAACTCATAGAAGGTCGGCAATCTAGGTAGTGAGATAAGGTGCTGAATGAAATCGAAGTATTTTTCAAGCAATTTGTTCAAGAAGAATGTGGCCTCATCATCGTTTGACTTTGGGGAGCTAGTAGTGGTAAACTTAGCGAGTAATTGTCGATATTCATCTAGCTCCTTCAAGCCTTCGAGCATCCTTGCATTGCCATCTCCATAGTCGATTCACCCAGCCTACTAAGCTTGGGCAGCTCCGCCGAATGGCATGTCACCATCCTCTCACCAACGTGTCGATTGGGTATGCATCGACGCCATGCACAAACGATGCTGCACTGACAGCCGCTTGATGCTGGTCGCTCATTACCGGACTCATTGAAGTTGTCTTTGATCTCTCTGCGCCCCCGCCTTTGATCAACCTCTACCTCTCTTAGCTTTGTCTCGCAGGATGCACTTCGAAGCTCCTCATCCACAGAAAGAAAGACTTTAATGTCTACATTCGACATTCACATCCCCAGCGCCTTCGGATATTGAAGGATTTCAAGGGATTCTACTGCAACGAGATTGTGGTAAACAATCCCAAGCTTGGCCATGTCATCTAGCTTCAAGGCGATCAGTGCAAGAACGTCTCTAACTTCCTTGTATAGGCTGGCCTTGTGAAGAAATACTTGGTCAAAATTCATGGTTTCTGATATATTTGATCATGAAGGCAATGTATGGTGGATGGGGTATCTGTGAATCGATGACCTTGTAACGCATTGGCAATTCTGATTGGGCCTGTGGAAGGGACCATTCTAAGTAGCTATTGACCTACTGTAGCAGTTTCGCCCTCTGCCCCACTCATGAAAGACCTCTCTAGTCAACCTGCTCCGGTGCCTCCATTCTATACTGCACGTTCATACCACTAGCATTCGTTGCTCCCTTCGTCTGTAGCAACATCCCCTCCCCCCCCCCCGGTATCACAATAGCTAGATTGGTAGCCCCCAGCAATGACGTGCAATGGAAACCTCTAGTCAGACACTAGAGCATTCGGCGAGTGCCCCCCAGTCAAACACCTTGTGCATCGTCCTCTCTGAGGAACAACTCCTTTCTGTCCATGCCACAGAGCTAGAACTGAAAGAGACAACAATCAATGGACAGGTCATAGGACACTCTCTCCATCTAGGGCCCAGCTTCGGGATTGGCTTCACTCCACGCTACGCATTGGCACATTGCAGATTGCAGAGGCAGTTCTCATGGGCCAGGGGATCTTCACGGTCGACTCACCTCCATGGATGCAATCCACGAGCTAGTGGATAGCTCACTTTATGCCTCCACGAAGGAGGTCATTTACATGGTTCCTTGGTATAGTGGCTTCACAGTGGAGGAGTTCGCGCTCCACAATAGGTTTCCTAGACACCCGGTCACCCTTCTATTCCCTGGACTATGGCAGTAGAGTAGAGTCAGTTAGTGGAGGACTTTGGACGGCTTTTTGGCACAGTTCTTCCTTTCTCCTTTGCGGATGCAATGATAGTTGCAGGAGTTCCGAAGATATGGGTGGCTGTAAAAGACACAAAGAACATACCCAAGTTTCTTGAGGTAGACAGACACTCTTTCAGGTAGCAGGTTATTGTGAAGGGCAGTGTGGCCAGTGCTTGCAATGCCATGACTTTGGGCATCAAGTAGTAGACTGTACGCGTTTTGGAGCCAAGGCGGCTTAGCCGACAGAAGCACAGGTGGATGTTGACGATTTCACACGGGTCGAGCAATGACAGAGAGGGAGATGGAAAGGGGGGCCTCAATGGGCGACGGGCCCCCATGAGAATACCCCACAGACGTCGGATCGACATCTTACTTCTTTAGGAGCACAAGCTTACCCTCTCCTAGGCCCATCGGGTAGGGAAGGTACTTCCAGGCAACTTACACACCTACTAGGAGTACTCCATCGGTGCCCATGGCAGGAGTGGAGGTGTATGCACCTCTATTGGCCCGAGCCTCACTGCCTGTGTACGAGACCATGAAACGATTGTGGCAAGGAGGGTCCTATGGATTAGACTGGATATAGGGGACTCGTGCCTTAGAGTCCTCAATGTTTATGCTCCTATTGAGGTTAGGGCACGCAGCAAGTTTTGGGTGGAGATCGCAGCAGGACTCCCAGATGTGAACTCTTGGATTGTTGGAGGAGACTTCAACAACGTGGAGGCCTTAGAGGACCAATAGGGCAGAGGCAGAGATTACCAGGGTATGGTAGGGGAGGAGCAGGAGGCATGGGAGGTCTTCCTCCTCGTAGTAGGAGCACGTGATGCTTGGCGGGACCTAACTTTCCATAGGAGGGAGAGGTTGCTGGACTTCTCTTGGGGATACAGGTGCCTGGGCAGAACTCTTCTGGAGCGGTTGGACAGGTTGTATGTGGGAGAGTGGGGGTGCTCTTGTGGAGGCCAGGTATGGCAGTTGGCTGGTACCATTTTGTCTGATCACTGCCTGGGTCTCCTCACTCTTGATGCTCCTGCTTCAGCCCATGGCACACGATTTTGTTGGATCCCAGATTTGATCTACAGGAGGGAGGAGGTGAGGAGGCAGATTGAGCAGCTCTGGACTAGGGAGTGGGCCAGGGAGGACCAGATCGCAAAGGAGGTTGCAGAGGCCTTAACTGAGTTGAGCAGGATCTGCCAAGAGGTAGCCCTAGAGGCCAGGTAGCAGAGTTGGAAGGAGGAGAGAGCACTCTGGTGAGACCTAGCAGCCATGCAGAGACTACTCCAAGAGGCACTAGGGGATCCCACTCTCCACATGCAAGTGTGCGCACGGGCAGCCCTCGCTGGCCTTGAGGACAGGCGCTCTAAGTTCTCCTGTACCTTAGTAGCTTTTTGGGCACAGAAGGGGGATACAATGTGCAGGGAATTTTTTTAGGTGCATCAGCCTTGCACCTCAGGAGATCAGATTCGCAGCCTTCGTGTTCAGCACAGGAGGATTCGATCTATCCTAGATGAGGTGTTGGAGATTGCCATTGACTTTTATAGACAGCTCTTTCAGCAAGAGGCAGTCTCAGCTAGAGTACAATGATGTAGACAGCAGGTCTGGGATTGCATTCCGCCCTTGGTCATAGAGGAGATGGGACACTCCCTCCTAGACTCCTCACAGAGAAGGAGCTAGCTGAGGCCTTCAATGCACAATACCGGTAGAAATGCCCAAGAGAGGATGGTCTTTCGAAGGCCTTTTTCACTACCTACTGGGAGGTGGTGAAGGACCCCCTACTACTGGCCTTTTAGGAGATTTTCGGCTCAGGACGGATGCCAGGGAGTTTATCGGCAGGTCTTGTTAGTCTCCTTCCCAAAGGGGAGATCGGTTGGAGCTATCCTAGTGGAGACTGATCACCTTGTTGTTAGTGGCCTATAAGGCCCTGGCCAAGATGATCAGGAGTCCACTCTCCCCCGTGCTTCCAGACATCATTCGTGACACCCAAACGGGTTTTGTGCAAGATAGGAGCATCCTAGACAATGTCTTCGCTTTTTTCGAGGCGATCGAGTGGGCTCAGCACAGTGGTTAGGGATTGGCAGTATTGCTGGACTTTGAGAAGGCCTATGTCAAGGTTGACTGGGACTTCTTAGAGGGCACCATGGCAAGGCTGGGTTTTCCCTAGGCATGGATCTGCGGGGTTTCAACACTTTACAGATTGGCCACTAGTAGGGTTCTCATTGATGGCAGGAGGGGGGAGGAGTTTCGGCTAGAGAGATCTGCCCGACAAGCAAGGCTGCTCTCTTGCCCCATATGTGTTCCTACTCTTTGTGGAGGCGATGTCCTATTTTCTCCGCTCACGAGTGAGCAGGCTATGTGGCCTGCAACTTCCGGTGAGGGAGGAGACTGAGCTGCTGGACTCAGAGTACGCAAATAATACCGCTCTTTATGTAGAGGATGATGAGCTGATGTTGGAGAGAGTGAGACTAGTAGCTTTGGAGGTATTTTGCACTGCAGCTGGAGCGAAAATCAATTGGCAAAAGTGGGTTGGTTTTCTTACAGATTCAGATTCAGATTCCAACACGAAGTGGGGTGTCCACTTGGGGTTCAGATGGGTGAGCAGGAGACATACCGTCCGATATCTAGGGTTCCAGGTGGGGCTTGACATCACTCATGCTTAAACAATTTCTTCCAGTTCTCGACTCTATTAGGCGGAAGCTGACCTACTGGAGCCCGCCTTTCTTTAGCAGGCCGAGCCTTGGTGGTCAACCAGGTCCTCCTAGTGACGGCTTGGTACATCGCCTCTTGTTGGTGTCTCTCCTTGTCTTGTCTGGTTCAGCTTCGCCGCCTAGTGCGGAATTTTCTCTGAGCTGGCTCAGACGGTTCCAAGGACTCCCGGGGCCAAGGTGGTGTGGGCGACCATCATTTGGTATCGGTTTGAGGGAGGGCTTGGGATCATCCACCCAAAGTTCCAGAGCTTGGCCCTTTTGGGCAAGCTAGTGGTTCGTGGTCTCATACTAGGTGGGCAGACCTGGAAGGTCCTTTTGTAGGAGGTTCTCTAGGAGTGTAGACTGAGGCTTGGCAGGGGTTGGAGGCCATCCTTGAGATGGATCTTCACGACTGCCTAGATCACGCCACCCAGATCTTCCTTCCTCCACAGTTTACTTGGAGTGTGGCAAGGCCTTCGCCAGGCCCTAGCTCAAAGGCCCCACGGGATGCTAGGAGGAGATAGACTAGGTTAGAGATCGGAATGGGATATAGATAGGTGAATGATCCCACATGCAGTGGGCTGGCTAGGAGGCTGGCCCTGCTTGTAGTATCAGGGTTGGAGGAGGTGTACAAGATGGCGGATCAGGAGGTTTTGCAGCGAGTATCAGGATGTCAGCGAGGTGCCGAGGTGAGGAGGGAGATTGACTCAATGATCCCTCAGGAGTGGCTAGATCCCTCGATCCGAGAGCCGGTGGATCGTGGGGAGGTGTGGGGTGCTAGATTCTCACCGGCAGGTATCCCCTTACAGGTGGTGCCCCTTGTGGGACTTTCTTTACTGTGCAGGATGGGGGGCATGTGGCTCTTGACAAAGGACATCAAGATGAGGAGATTTGCTGTCCTTTCTTGGAGGAGAATCCATGTGGTCGGACTCTAGGGATAGATGTGGCAACTGGACCCTTATGTGCCATGGGAGGAGTTTCGAGAGTGGTTGATTTGGATATGGGAGAGCAAGCCACTTGATGAGTTGTAGTGGGATCCTGGAGAGTGGCTATGGCCAGTCACTACGGTCGCCAAGAAGCCTCTGAGGTTCTTGGAGTACACAGCCAAGATTGGTAGACATGTACTGATGCAAGAAGACATGGATTGGGCGCCTTTGCGCAACAAATACTGGGCAGAGTATAGTATCATGGATGCCTTCTGTCGAACCTTCTGGCGTCGCTTGTGGGACAGCTGGAGGCCGAGGAGGGTGTCGTATTTCCTTTGGCTTTTGGCACATGGGGTTTTGGTTGTTGGTTGGCCCAGATGCAGCAGGATGGAGGTTGTAAGCACTGCCCATAGTAGCACTTTGAAACTCCAAAGCACTGCCTGTGGTCTTGTGAGGCAGCACAGCTTGTGTGGAGAAGAGCCTGTCGTATTCTTCACCGTGTGGCACCGGGCCTTGGATGTATCTAGTGGGGGGCTTTTTGCTGGCAGGCAGTTAGCCAAGGCTGTCACCTCTTGTATGAGTCCGGGATGCAGGACACGATTTTTCTCATTGAGGCTGGGTCTTGTGCAGTGGTCAGCTTGGAGGCTTTACCCATCTGCCAAGTATTGGAACCCACAGCAGAGCTCTCAGAGGTTTGGGAGATCATAGGCAATCTTACAGGGTGGCACATTTGGAAGGCATGCTGTGAGGTGGTTTTTGGCGGGGAGTGCCTTTCAGTATATGCGACATTGGCAGAGCTTTGGACCTTGTGGGACCAGGTGTAGGGCGAGTCTCGAGCCCGTCAGGAACTCCGTTTTCACTTCCTGCGCTCTTGGGGCGGCTGTGACCTGTTCTTCATGATGCAGGGGGGCAGCCCCAAATGGCGATACACCCCCCTCTCCATGGCTTCTTGCCCCCATCCCTCCAGACTGCCTTGAGAGGCTTGTATACATGATGGTTTTTGTGGATTTGCATCAGCTCCAGCTAGTCTATTGAGCATGTGCACTTCGTTGTATTCAGCCTTTTGAGTAATATAATTAGCCACACTTGCAAAAAAAAATTGTCGATATTTGGCCAACTTGACTTTTAGATCATCCCCTTCCTTAATGGAAAACTCCTGAAGTTCAAAATCTAGGCCTCAAATAGTGCCTAAGTTGAAGGCAATGAGCCTTGAGAATGTGCTAAAGGGTTGCCCAAGTGCCAAGACACAATGACCAAGTGAGGAGACAACTTGCAAATGGAATGTAGGGGCTTGGAAAACAGGCGCAGCCTACTTGTTTGCTGCTAATCCCTGTGCTGCCTTTGACCAAGCTTAAGAGGCACTTAGTAGTGCTGAATGCATCCCAGTGAGGTCTTGGAACAAGCTTTGATAAGCCTTGAACAAGGTGAAGGTCAATGCATACCTTGAATGAATGAATCAATGGCTACCATGAAAATAGGCAATGAAGCTTCTTCACAGGCTAAAGCAAATGAATGATGACGTTTCTTGAATGCATGCTCTGATACTAGTTGAAAGGTGAAGCGGAAATGGAAGCATAAGCAGAAGTAAGAGCTATGGAGGTTCAAGCAAGAAGAGAGAGACCGGCGTGTGGGAACTTCAATAATCACAATATGTGACTTGCCTTCTCTAATTTTATTGCCATTGAAAGAATAAAGAATAAAGTGATAGTGATGTGCACTTGCCACCTGTAGTGTATAGGTGTGTGGGTACAATGTACAAGTAAATGTAGGTAGCTAGGCATAGGTGGCCTTCAACCCCCAACATCTCGTCCCTCGAAAATTAGTAGTTCTTAACCATTTCCAGCATTGGGTGAAGAGCAATCGAAGAAATTCTGTTGAAACCCTAATTACACAGAAATTAGTGTTTCCACAATTGATTGAGATGCATGCCCAATTACCAAAGACGTCATACTTGGTGTGGCATTTGAAGGCAAGGAATTTGCAGCTGATCCGAGAGGTATTCCATCCTCTATTCACTGTGGCCTGCATGTGAGAGGTTGACAACCCAATTGTGCTTGGATCATGGTACAATGAAGGGGCAAATTGATTTATAAAGTGCTGGTCATTGTTGACAGCAATTATATTGAAGATTGAAGGGGATCAACTTGAGCCTCAAAATACCTCTAGGGGCACCGGATGTTGGGACCGATCTGGTGTCACTTGTCCAAGATTAAGTGGTATAATTTGCATTTTGAAATTTGTGTATTTATTGCTGGCTGTGATTTGTGGTTAATCAGGGCACTCACCAGCCTTGCCAAGAAGGAAGGCTGTTTTCGGCTACAGAGACATTTGGATGCATTACAGTCTTATGTATTGCACAATGGGATTTTAGTGAACCTTGGTAAGGGCAAGGTCTTAGTGTTTAATACCACATCAGAGTGGTTCAGGAGATCAGCACCTAGCTTTACTTATGGACAAGAGGAGATGGAGTATGTGGACTCTTATATATATATTTGGGAGTTCTATTCACGGGCTCCACTTTCTCTATTAGCAGATACTAGATTGACATGAGGGTACATAGCACTTGGTGGTTTGGAGAGGATGTGCTCACAGGTATAGTTGGAGGAACCTCTCATTAGAATGTGGCTATTTGATACACTAGCCACATCCACATACCTCTATGGAATGTAGGTATGGGGGCCTTGTCTTGATCACCGCAGTCATTTAGATCGTACTTATGATGGATGGAGATCAATGGAGAAGCCCCAGTATGATTAGATGCAAGGCCTTGGTCCAGCGTCCTTGGGTTTTTGCACAAGAGAGCACATATGATGGCTTTACAATTCAACAAAGTTCTTAGGTTTTAATCTGTTATAGTAGTCGTTAATGTGAAATGCCTGCCTTCTCACCATGACATAGATTACGTATGCTTTTTTGTCTCAGGTGCGAAAGGAAATGTTATTAAGCCCAGCAGAACTCAAGCCATTTCAGAATCATTCATCACAAATGGCCGCCCTGGATTATTTGGTTGCAGTTGCAAGTGACGTTTTCGTACCCACTTACGATGGCAACATGGCGAAGGTGGTTCAAGGACACCGCAGGTATTTATTAAAGAAGGCTGCTGTTCTTGAGCAGGATGCTTCATCATCCTAGTAGTGTTATTCCTGATGGCGCCTTTTGACTTCAGGTACTTGGGGTATCGTAAGACCATACTGTTGGATCGGAAAAGGCTTGTGGAGTTGCTGGACCGGCATCATAATGGTACGTTGAACTGGAGCAAATTCTCAGCAGCTGTTCGCGAAGCGCACGCCAACCGAATGGGTATGCCAAGTAGAAGAAAAATTGTGTCAGATCGACCCAAAGAGGAGGATTACTTCTATGCCAACCCAGCTGAATGCCTCTCTGAAGCTCTCACTTCTCAAAGCAGTAGATGATTTGTACTCACTGGAATAACTCGATGGCGCCCCCGGCTAATTATGTAGCAGAATGATTCCTTCTCCATTGGGGCCACATTTCCTGAAGCTGGAGGGGAAAGCAGCCTAGGCTGGCTGGGTGTGCCTGTCTAGGCATCCTTTCGGTATGCTTGAAATGGACGGTCCACTAGGGCGACATGGGATTTGCCCAATCTGTTCCTGCAATTTTTTATTTGATTGATTAAACACTTACTACCATCACACCGCGACATGCCAGATTCACCGGGATCTCTGGATCGAGCATTGACTTTGGCATACGCGAGTGGTTGTCATCGAGATGCATGGGCTCCTGTCTGTACATCAGAATCTCAAGCCGATCTTCAAAAACAGAACACCCACATGCTGACAGCTCGTCTCGTCTCTATGCTTGTATTATACTCTCCTGCCCAATGTAGCGCCAGCATCGTGTAGCATTGAGCTGGGTCTGCAATAAGGTTGTCCCAGAGAACGAGGCGCTCAGATTCATTGGCCCATTGATCCTTGCCCACATCAATAAATTGGGCTTTGGGCCTTACACCCCTCGTAATCTCTAGTTTTTGTGTCTCTTCTGCTCATTAAGATTCTGTTTGCATGTGAGTTCTACCCATTAACAACAGTAGCGATTCCAGCACATTTATCGTGTATCTTTTCTCTTGAACAGTTCTCTAAACCTGTTTTGTTAGAGGTAAAGACATATACACACACCCCCAAACACATGCAAAGGGGGGTTCCCCGGCCTTAGTTGAAACTGAGCTAAAGCCCATACTTACTGCAAAAGTAATTGAGGTCCGATTGAAAACCTACCATTAGCAGCAATGATATCTAGAACATTTGAGACAAAAAACCTTAGGCTCCAAATGCTACGTTTGCTTAATGATGCTTTTGACCCGTCTAATCAAGATATGAAGTTTTTCTTGAAGTGGTCCTATGAAGGCTACCACTCACTCAACTGATTGACACATGACCACATGAAGAGATGCATTTTGAAGTTGCTATGAAATAAATGAATTTGAGGAAAAAGTAAGAGAGAAATTAAAGACCGAGATATTGAAAGGAAGTTAGTAGAGCTGGCATTGGAGGTGTAATAAAAGATGGGAATGCAAATTACATTGTAAGTACTTAATGGGTAACCCCTAGCACCAATGAACCACAAGGAAAACATAATTTGTCCAATCAATTTATTAAACTCAAGTATCCTAGAGTTGCCTTCATATTGAAGATAACAAGCACATATACCATGAATCCATAAAGTGCAAGAACATTAATTAGCCTACCAGCCACCAAGATGTGTCATCTTGCATGTTATAGATGAACAAATAGAACAACTTTTCTCAATTATCCAATAAAGGTCCATGCATTGATAGTTGAAGTAAGCACAACACATGGATCTTGACAAATTAGATGGATATTGAAGTAATTACAAATAGAATGGACATTTTCTTCCAAGTGCTTATTTTTTTGGTTTTTTGAGTCAATTTGTTGCTTGTTAGTATACCACTTGTTTTTCTACTTATACCATGTAAATCCTAGCCAAATGAGCTTGCCTTTTGGCTTTTTTGAAGTGCCATCATATAGGTAATGAGAGCTCATGTTCCTTACAGTAGGTAGCTACCACCATGCATGTAATGAGAGCTCATTTTTCTTTCAGATAGGTAGGTCACCACAAAGATGTATGCGTGCAACTTTCTTCAAAGTGTTTTTTTTTTTGTTTTTTTTGTTGTTGGGTCACATTGTTGCTTGTTAGTATGCCACTTATTTGTCTACTTATACCATGCAAATCCTAGCCAAATGAGCATGCTTTTTGGCCTTTTTGAAGTGCCACCATATAGGTAATGAGAGCTCGTGTTCCTTACGGTAGGTAGCTCCAAGTGCTTATGTTTTTGGTTTTTGGGGTCAAACTTGTTGCTTCTTAGTATGTCACTTATTTGTCTACTTATACCATGTAAATCCTAGCCAAATGATCATGCTTTTTTGGCTTTTTTGAAGTGCCACCATATAGGTAATGAAAGCTCGTGTTCCTTAAGGTAGGTAGCTACCACCATGCAAGTAATGAGAGCTCATTTTTCTTTAAGATAGGTAGGTGACTACAAAGATATGAGAGAGCTCATTTTTCTTTAAGATAAGCAGGTGACTATACACACACACACACACACACACACACACACACACACACACACACACACACACACATGTTCTAGAGTATGAGGGCCAATAAAATGATGGCGCCCAAAAAAGTTATATTTTTAGGTCAGATCGAATTTGACCCTACAAGAAAAGGGTAGAGCCATTTCAAAATGCTAGAAAAAAGTGGCACTTTAATGTATTCATACCAGCTGAAAATCTAAAATATCGATTGAAATTTTGTTATGTCCTTAAAAAGATTGAAATATTTTTAAGTATTTTGGATATAAAACCAGTATTTCATATAGATTTTGAACCTCAAAAGTGGTTGCTTTATAGCTTGCCTTTATTCTTATGGATTGTGTTTTTTTTTTTTTTTTTTTTGGGTGACCAAACAAAGTTAAGGAAAAATAATGTTGCTAGCCTTTATCATACAATATATAAAGTTTTAAAGAAAATAAAAAAAAAATAAATTACAAGATAGAAGAGAAATCCGCAAAGTTTGCATATATAAGATTGGGTATGATCTCCCTCCATGCATGGATAAGCACCTCCCCCATATGTATTTTATGAATTGTATTAAGCTTTTGTGCTCAAAATACATTGAAGGGATCTTTTTGTGTTATTTCCTTTTTTTACACGACTTGGTTTAGCAAAGTAAATGTAGCATAATCTATTTGAAATATATTTACATCTTAAAAATAATATTTTATTTCATGTAATTTTTTAACAATAAATAAATACAAAACAAATCAATTGCACATGTGCATATGTAAAGTCCTTGTACTTAATAGCACTTACAAAAATCTAGTATTTTCACATTGAGTAGCATACAACTTTCAATAATATGTGCATGTAATGAAGCATATAATTTCTACACATTTAAAGTGTACATCCCAAAATACTTATTTTTCATAACTGGGTCTAATAATTCACTTAGCATAATACAAAACACATTAGTACCCTTTTATCCATCTATTAAGCATAGCACGACTAGTATCAAACGTGTGCACTTGTGTGACAAAATAAGGTTTCATGTATTTTACATGAAACATTGTGTCATGTGGTGAATTTGTGTGCGTGATATATTTAATGTGATTGTGAGTGTGGTCAAAAGCCGGAGTTAGCACTGATTTTTGAATCCATTGAGATTCTTCCATAGATGATTTCTATACTTCACTAGATACCTATGATACTCATTTTCGATTCTAGTTGTCGTCTGGTCATGGTCAATAATTACTTTAGGAATTTAAATATTTGTATCTTTCTCTAACAAAGGAGGATAATCTATAACATGTGCAACTGGAGTTATTCCCTTAAAAGGTTTTAATAAACTGATGTGAAAAGAATTATGAATCTATTAATAAGGAATTTCCAACAAAAGTATATTCTCATTAATCTTATGAGTAATACGGAATGGGCCATAGTGCCTTAGTGTTAATTTGATTTTTGGATGTCTTTCAATGAATTTTAACATCATCTTTTCGATTTGCAGCCAAACTAGATCATTTTCTTTAAATTTAATAACACTATGTTTCTTGTTTGCTTGGGTTGCATACCTCAATTGTGATTGCTTGATCTTTTTAGTCACTTCCTCTAAAAGTTTTCTATGGTTATTGCCCAAGTGTCAACGCTAGAATATTAGTAGCAATTGTGGTCACAAGTAATTTCTTTCCATAAAAAATAACTTCAAAAGGTTCTCTACCAATAGTAGAATATGGAGTGTTATTGTAGATAACTAGAGAATAGGTAAGTGTTGATTCTAGTTATTTGGTCTATCAATGATATAAGATCTAAGAGGATAAAGGATAGTACTATTAGTTGCTTCAGTTTTCCCATTTCTTTCAAGGTGGAAAGTGGAGGTAAAGTCCATCTTAGAACCAAGGTTTTTAAACAGTGCAACAATTTTTTTTTTGCAAAAATTGCCCATTACGATCGTAATGATGAAAGAAAGAAAAAAAGACTTATGTTCGTACAAACTTAAGAAACCCATGACGAGGAAAGATAGTGCTATTAAAAAGTTTAGCAACTTGTGGAGCAAGTAGAGTCTATTTACAAGGAATTAAATAAGCTCGTTTATTGAATCTATCCATTAGTGTCAAAATCCTGTTATGGTGTGTGGACATTGTAGGAAGGCCAATAATAAAATCCATAGAAATTTGTTACCATGGTCCACTAGGTACATGTAGAGGTATGAGTAATCCATACGATTTTCCATGATGATGTTTAATGCATTGATACATAATGCATTTAGACTACTTTTGCAATATCATGCTTCATTGTAGGCCAATAAATATTGTTTGCATGAAATTACAGTAGATTGAATTCTTATATATTTCATATTATAATCATGTGTATGCATTTCAATCATGGCAATATTTCTAAAAGATGCAATAATATACAACTTTATTTGATAATACAAAAATCCATGCACATAAGTGTAATGATAAAAAATAATGGTGTTACTATTATGTGATCTTTGCTAAATTAAAAAAATATCAAGATCTAAAGTAGAAGTAGGAATCATTATGTTAAAAGCTTGAACTTCAAAAATAGAAACATGATTCAAATATACAATTTTAATTTTATCAAAATTAAGTAAGTGAGGAGATGCAATATTTTTCATTAGCCTACAACTCAATACATCTAGAATAACATTAACATGAAGACTTAGTGGATGATATTGAATCATTTAATGAAAATTTTAAATGAAAGAAGCCCATTTAATGTGCTGGTCAGAAATTAAAGATTAGTTTAATAAATTTGGATATTTTGATAAAAGATTATTGCTGATACAATAGACACATTGAATGTGCAGTGGGTTGTTGTAGTGCATCCTAAATTTTTGCAAGCTCCAACTTGAGCCCTACCATTTCTTGAATAATACCTACACTCGTTCCATATATCTATAATGTCGAAATATGCATGTCTAATAGGCTCATATGAATCATCCTTTAGTTGGTGGAAAAAGGAGGAGATATATTTGGACTCTTTTGAGAGACATGGTTGGATCCATATGATCTTGACATCATTGATGATGTAAGCAAACCACTTGCCTCAGCCTATATAAGAGGTTCATTCACATTGTAACACAACTCTTGGATCTATCAATATGA
Organism: Lygodium microphyllum; assembly: GCF_053477565.2. Taxonomy (NCBI): domain Eukaryota; kingdom Viridiplantae; phylum Streptophyta; class Polypodiopsida; order Schizaeales; family Lygodiaceae; genus Lygodium; species Lygodium microphyllum. The sequence continues at coordinate 118,590,082 of NC_141160.1, forward strand.
ATACATTTCTACTCTGCATCTAGCTTGTCTATCTTCCTCTTCCCCCCCCCCCCCCCCCCCCCAACACACACGCCACAAACACAGACACAATCATGGGCACTTTAAGGTATCATTTTCCATAGCTATGTTCTCGAGCTTGTGATCATGTGGAAGCACCGATATTCCAACATGGCATTAGAGTAGGAAACATATTTGGAGCTATATTTTACACACTTAATTTATCATTAGTTTGTCCTCCCATACTCATTTTCATCTCACTCATGCTTAGCACTAAGCTTTGATGATTACGACTAAGTTTTGTTATTAGCTTGGTCAAGCTTTACACCTGCCCTTTCATCTACTTCTTCACCTACTCTCTTCCTATTTTTCCTACACACATGTCCTATATTGTCTCTTCTCTATCGACTTGACTTTCTTTGGCATTCCTATCTACTTCCTGAGAGAGAGAGAGAGAGAGAGAGAGAGAGAGAGAGAGAGAGAGAGAGAGAGAGAGAGAGAGAGAGAGAGAGAGAGAGAGAGAGAGAGAGAGAGAGAGAGAGAGAGAGAGAGAGAATTGCTTTTTATTTTTGGTATTTTCTTAGAAAAGGAAGCCTTGAGCCACTATTATCTTCAATTTCTCTCTCTCCTTCATTGGGAGGAAGGTGGTGCATTTACACAGGTTTTCAATACCTTTGTTTACTATTATAACAATCTCACGAGGCAGTAGCTCAAAGGCTAGTCCACCGGCCATTAGTTTGAGGCCCATTACACATCGGGGAGGGGCTGCCCGGTCAAGGTTATGCTGGCCAATTGGGTGGCCCAAAATCAGAAAAAAGGCGCTCCCTCGTTACACATCGGGGGAGCCCGGTCGCAGGAGTCACAAGGGGTATTGAATGCACCCCTCGCCCTATTTCCCTATTCCATAGCGCGGGGGGGCTCCCCCGTTCGAACTTGTCCATGTACGTGGTGGGCTCCTCCATCGCTCGCCTATTGGTTGAAGGTTGCAATCCGTTGTGTTTTGCCGTTGTTGTTTGCTGCTCCCTGGGTGATGATCGTCACCGTTTGCTGAGATGTTGCTGTATAAAAACGTGAACATGAGAAATGCATGCCTGCACAGATGACGACTTGCAGCGGATCAAGGTACGCTTCTCTCTCTCTCTCTCTCTTTCTTTTTCCTGCACATGCATGGTCTCTTTGGCGATTATGCATGAATGGTCTCTCTGGTGATTACACATTTCTTATGATAGATAATGCTCTCTCTCTCTCTCTCTCTCTCTCTCTCTCTCTCTCTCTCTCTCTCTCTCTCTCTCTCTCTCTCTCTCTCTCTCTCTCTCTCTCTCTCTCTCTCTCTCTCTCTCTCTCCCCTCCACAAGAGAGCAGTCCACCATGCATCATCTTCTTCGTTGCTCACAGCATGTCCTTCATTCCTGCGATTGGTTCAATTTCTAGTTCAATTTCAAGTCTTTCTGATTGGTTTAATTTTTGGTTAACCTATGAACTCGAATTTTTGGTTTTAGTTAATCTGTGAACTCCAATCAAAAGGACATGCTGTGAGCAAAAAAGGGTGCCCCCCGTTACGGTTCATCTGAATTTCTGGTTTAAATAAACATGCATTATCTTCTTCATTGCTCAACATGTCCTTCATTGTTCCGATTGGTTTAATTTCTGGTTTAGGGTCATGTCCTTCATTTTGGCCTTTCCGATTGGTTTGATTTCTGGTTTAAGTAACCTGTGAGCTCTGAATTTCTGGTTTTAGTTAATCTATGAACTCCAATCAGAAGGGCAAAAATGCAAAAAAGGGTACCCCCCGTTACAGTTCATCTGAATTTCTGGTTTAAATAAACGTGCATTATCTTCTTCATTGCTCAACATGTCCTTCATTGTTCCGATTGGTTTAATTTCTGGTTAGGGTCATGTCCTTCGTTTTGGCCTTTCCGATTGGTTTGATTTCTGGTTCAAGTAACCTGTGAACTCTGAATTTAGGGTTTTAGTTAATCTGTGAACTCCAATCAGAAGGGCAAAAATGCAAAAAAGGGTGCCCCCCGTTATAGTTCATCTGAATTTTTGGTTTAAATAAACATGCATTATCTTCTTCATTGTTCAGCATGCCCTTCATTGTTCCGATTGGTTTAATCTCTAGTTTAGGGTCAGGTCCTTCATTTTGGCCTTTCCGATTGGTTTGATTTCTAGTTTAAGTAACCTATGAACTCTGAATTTCTGGTTTTAGTTAATCTGTGAACTCCAATCAGAAGGGCAAAAATGCAAAAAAGGGTGCCCCCCATTACAGTTCATCTGAATTTCTGGTTTAAATAAACATGCATTATATTCTTCATTGCTCAACATGTCCTTCATTGTTCTGATTGGTTTAATTTCTGGTTTAGGGTCATGTCCTTCATTTTGGCCTTTCCGATTGGCATCATCTTCTTCATTGCTCAGCATGTCCTTCATTGCTCCTTATGTCTGTAACCAGCGAACTCTGAATTTCAAGTTTGATTAAACATGCACCATGATGCATCATGATAATCGTGCTTTAATTATGTTTCTGGAATGATGCATCATGTTTCGGATTTTCTGAAATGATGATAATCTGTATTTCTGGAATGATTAAACCTATATTGCTATCGCCATAATTGTTAAATATGCATCATGCATGAATGATCTCTCTCTCTCTCTCTTTTGCACAAGAGAGCAATGCATCATAATTTTTTGTTTAATTAAATGTGCACTGTGATGCATCATGATAATGGTGCCGTGATTGTGTTTTTGGAATGATACATCATGGTCTGAATTTCTCGAATGATGATAATTTGAATTTCTAGAACGATTAAACATGTATTGCTCGCGGCATGAATATGAACTATGCATCATGCATCAATGGTGTCTCTCACTCTCTCTTTTCTGCATTGGCGAGCAATGCATCATGCATCATTCATGAATGGAATGTAACCAGTCTAGGGTTTTTGGATATCGATACAATTCCACTCCATAATTGGCTATCACAATAACATATTTTTGTAGGATTATGCATTGGCTCTTGTTTTGAATTTAAAGTAGACAAAGATACTCTTTTGCTACGGCTTATGACAAAATTGGCTCTTGTTTTGAATATAAAATAGGCAAAAAATGACATTTCAAAACATTAGCCATTATGTAAGTGCTCTAAGCATAGGTCAAGCAATATAGATAATCTTATCTTTTATACATAAAAGATGTTTTAGAAGGCATTGAACAACATGGCATACATGTCAAGCGAAGAGGTGCAACCTTGGTAGAAACTATGGGTTAAGGGAAATGGCACCCACATCAAACCTTTTCGATTGATGACTCTTGAGCGACAATAGATGAAACCTTTGGCACGTGTTCATAAGCATGTTCATAATGATGACTCTCGTAAAGTTATGCAAGAATATTAGATAGGTAGCATCATGGTTTAGCCAAGTTCATAAAACATATTTGCAAACTAAATTATGTTTTTGTAAAACCTAAGTACATTCTACTTGTTTGATAAGTTTTGACATATTACTTACTTGATAGGTTTTGACATATTGTAGTTAGTTTTCATTAAAGCTATTTTAACTTTACAATTCATAGTTATGGATAGAATAAAGTTATTGAACAAAAAACCTATTTGACCATTTACGTATTGTAAATTATGGATAATTTTTATGCATGTGGAGCTCGATGGGTTCTCAAGAGAGCACTCCCATGGAGGAGTTTCAACATTTCATGTCTCAAATGAGTCAGGATGCAATATGCAATAAAGACTTTATGTACTTTTCGAGCCAAAGTTTGGGTGTTCCAAGTCACCTTCCAAGCCATGGTGTGGTTGGCAGTATTCTGGTAAACGTGTTTCCAAACCGCCCTCCTTTGATCAATCCTTGTCCTCTCATTTCTCACCATTCCAACAACCAAGACATTCAGGTGTAGAGGGACCCACAACAACATACAATCATGTAATTCGTCATCCAATCACACATAGTCCTCAGCATGGCCCCCCGGCAACCACCACAACAAGAACCACAAGCAATAAGTTCCTGTGATGCAGTCCACAACACATGTGAAGAGGTTGACTTGGTTCAGACTCAAGAACCAATGGTGCCATCTTTCGAGAATGCCAACAAGCAGTGGCGACAGCGAACCTCATCTGAGTTCGATGCGCCAAAACCTCCTAAAGCAAAGAGGGTGCAAAAAGGAAAGAATCAGGATGACAGACCTGAGACACAAGATCATTCAACAACCACAAAAAAACCGTTTGCACAGTGGAAGGATGCATGGACAATACAACTCATTCACATCCGAGGATCCATGAGTGCGGAGTTCTCAAAGCCACCAAAGCAAGGAGTGGATATATGGTCGAAGGTACCCACACAACTAGCATCTCTATTTCTAGAGTTCGACAAAGATGGTGAGGCATGCAGAAAATGCTGGGGACGCGTTTATAAGTCATATAGAAAGGATAAGGCCCACAATGCCATATCAGGTAATGATCGCAGGAGCATTTGTCAATGGTATGATCTTGTGGATGAATATATGTGGAATCGTGCAAATGTTGTCAGTGATGCACATGCCTCATATGTTGGTGGGTTATCTTCTCCAGAAGACATGCACATGCCTCATCTGTTGGTGGGTTATCTTCTCCAGAAGACAACACTATATCTATCTCCAATGATCTATGTGACCACACCCAGGAAGACATTGGATCCAATGAGCCTTCGAAGATTGGGCAAGATCAAACAACTAGCCAAGGAGCATGCAATAAGAAGGGTAGAAAGATAGAGGAGTCACTTAATGACATGGCTAGCACCGCTCGATCTATGTTAGCCAACCAAAAAGCAAACCTAGAGGAAAAGAAAGCATTTGAAGAGCGCAAGCTCGTTACCATGGATACACTTGCCTCCTCTGTATTTGGGTTGTTAGATGTAATCAAAAGTCTTAAAAATGAATGATGGTTTTAACTTTAGATGAATTTGGAACTTAAAAAAAAAAAGGTTTTTTACTCTACCTAAACATCTCTATTCAATTCTCATAGAGTTTCATCAAATCTTTTGACAGGTGAATGGATGACCAAAATCTTTTGATAATGTGTGTCATCGGTGTTACAGTTGCTGTCATGGCAATGTTTCAGCTATTGTTAAGTGATTTGGAGGACGGGGACGATGACAGTATGCAATTGCATACTTTGATGGAGTGCATGGCTTGTGGTTATGTTGCATGTTGAGCTAGGATAGGTCAGCGAAGGCACGATCGACGGTCATGCTGGGCCTATCCAAGACCACAAACTTTTATGGAGCAGGGGCTTCTGGGGAGTTATTCAAACCGAATGTTCAAAAGCAGGTTATAAGTTAGCAGGAGCATATTTGAATATCTCGTTGCAAAGTTAGCACCACAAATGCGATGCAAGAACACGAACTATCGAAGAGCAATACTTGTGGAGAAGCGGGTTTGTGTGGCTTTGCATCGCTTGGTGAGTGGCTCAAATTTGGGACTCATAGCTAATTTGTACGGAGTCTTAACTTCTTTTACACAGATGGCTATTCTGGACTTTTGCGATGCATTGGCCGCATGTGGATTGCATGGTATGTACATAAAGTGGCCAACATCACAACAAATGCAAAAAAATGCAGATGCATTTCGGGCCCTTCGAGGTACACCCTATGTTGTTGGTGCAGTAGATGGTAGTCACATTCCCATCATTGCCCCAAGAGAGAACCATGAAGATTATTTTAATAGGAAGGGCTTCCACTCAATTATTCTACAGATAAGTGTGGCAGCCAATTGTGTTGTTTGGGACCATGACGTTGGCTGGGCAGGTCTATGCACGACTGGAATATTTTTCAACGTTCAGACCTAGGAAAACGATGCTTAAACAAAGCTTTGGGACAATATTGTCTACTAGGTGATTGTGCTTATCCTGCACGCTTTTGGATGCTTCCTCCTTTCAAGGGTGGTAAGGATGGACTATCTTCAAAATGCTATCATTGGAATTACATACAATCAAGTACTCGTATGCTAGTTGAAAGGGCATTTGGCATTCTTAAAGCCCGATTTCGTATTTTGTTGAAGAGATGTGATATGCTTTTATAAAATGTCCCGAAAATGGTGGCAGTATGCCTTGTTCTACATAATATATGCATTGTGCATGAAGATAGTTTTGATGATGCATGGATACGTGAAGCGACAACGGAACTTGAGAGAGAAAGTAATGCACCTCGTCAAGATATGGACCAGCAAAATAGTTTGAGGAATGGATTAGCAGAGGTTGCTACGCTAACTAACATAGGTACCACGCAAGCAATACAAAGAGCCCAAGCAACGGAGCCAACACCGGAGGCAAGCCATCCTGGGGGGGCATCTCGAAGAGACAACATTGCTCAAGCCATGTTTCGAGAGAGGGAGAACACAAATGTGAGAACAGTTTTTGGTGATTCTGACTCTGCGGAGGAAATCGACGACGAAGACAATGGTGAGTAAACTTCAGTAGCGTGTGCAGTGCAGGTGGAAAGGTGGAAAGAAGGGTGGTGTGCTAAAAAAATTTCCCTCTTTCCACCTTTCCGCAGAGAGCTGGGTAGAGCCATGTCTAAATAGCATGGTGAAGGGGTTCAACTCCCCTGCTCTCTTTTTCATTACTAATTTGTGTTAGTGTTATAAGCCGTTTTTTAAAAGTTTGTAATGCTTTGAATTCTATTAGTCGCTTTTTATAGTCTTATAACGCTTTTAGTTTTACGAATCACTTTTTTTCAATTTTAATAGTCATTTTTTAAAATCTGGCATCAATGATTGTGCTTAAATAGGTATTCAAATAGTAATTATTATATCACTAATGATCAACATCCATAGCATCCACTCATTCACACATGAATCGAGAAGTGTCCGGTGCATAGGTGGTGGCCGGTGTGTCAACGATTACGGATGAAAAATAGACGGACACTTAATGACCATGAGAAATGTCCGCCGCCCAGTGTGTAAGCAAGTGACGGATGTTAACTTTTCCTATGCCCACCAACTGGGTGCAAACTGGGCAGGCAATGGCGGTGTGTAACCAGCCTCAATCTCCTCCTCCAAGAAACATCGTCGAGTCCACATTACCACGCTTGCATCAGCGTAAGGTATAGCGATATTCAATATCATCGCTGCCATCTCAGCTGATGGGTTTGGTGAACACACGTATCCAACTGAGAAGATGAGCTTCAGGCCGCCTACACGGTGAGCTCATAATGCAAGCGAACTCAGCGAGCTTCAATGCCTCCATCAACACACAGGCGAGCAGTGCAGGCACTGGCAACGCCAACTCAATCATCAGACGCACGCCCAGTTGAGATGAAATGGCGGCCAGAAGTCCATGGCATCGCAAGCCCAATCATTGGGGCTTGGGCTATATTTCAAGCCCCTTCGCCTATGTGGCGATGGGGCCCTCCATCTACCGTTAACTCGCGAGATGCCAGGGATGTCGCCGGAGAGTCCAGCCACCATCGCCTCGTGGCCCCGTGGGTAGCATTCAAGGCGAGACAACGCATGACTGAATCTCCACCTCTTTCCAGCCTCATCCCTCCCTCGTCTCTCTCTCTCTCTCTCTCTCTCTCTCTCTCTCTCTCTCTGCGATGCAGCTGTAGCACCCCGTTGAATTGTGCCTGAGCAGCGTCCACCAATCTAATAGAGACTGGCCAGGCCTGAGCTACAGTAGACAGGAGTGCTAAATACCAATCTAACGGGGCTTTCGGCTGTGCAAATGGAAGCGGCCATTGTGAAAGGGAGAGGTGAGGATCTCAACGGCGGTCCTCATCTGATGGGCAGCTATAGTTCTGAGGCGACTCTCTAATCCATCAAGGGGGGGGGGGGGGGGGGGGGGGAGGAGAGCTTTAAAGACTAAAGGGGCGCCATCAAGGATTAGTGGAGTGTAGGCCGACTGCAACACCCAAGTCGAACAATCACGTTTCAAACTTGTTAGAAGAGAGGACCATCTTGATTGATTCAGAAGTGCTGCTCACCAGTTGAAGTAGAGGGAAGGACAACATCTTTTCAGGGAGCTTCCTAAACAGGGAGGGATGTTGTTAGTTAGCTAGCCGCCCAGAGTCATGTTAGTACTTTGCAGTAACTGAATAATATTTATCTATGCTTAGTGTATTAACTGCTCAGTGTGTGTGCTTCAGACATCTCTTTGTAATCTTAGCCCCTCCAGGCTTGCTGTTGTCTGGTGTAACACCCTGATGGTTATCAAAATAAAGTCATGTTCTGTCTCTCAGCAGGAAGTAGGAAGGTACGTCTCTTCGACAATATAGATGGAAGGTACCTCTGTCTCTGTCTCTGTCTCTGTCTCTCTCAACCAACGAACCCTTCTCGGAGGGCTATATTTCAAGTCTATAAATGGAGTAATAAGTATATTAGCACTAGCTGATGTATTGTATTGATCTTTTGCAACACCATACTAACTGTGCTCTTGTGTTTTTGCAGGGTGCACTCACTTAACACATTTGATGCTGCCATAGTTTCTGTAAAGTTCTTAAGGATTGTGCTCATTTAGCTCAACTCGGACATCCCTTTCTTTAGGATTGTGCTCATTTAGCTCAAATTGGACATCCCTCTCTTTTCGTATCTCCTATTAAATTGGCCTTGGCACCATGTTACTTGTAAAGAAAAGTACCTTCGAAGATTTATTATCGAGGAAGTCATTGGCCCATATCCAAAATATCATTGGCCATGGCTCTTGTATTACCTCATCTATGAAAGTGTAAACTTATGGAAATATATTCTACATTTTCATTATGTCTATACACTCTGATAAGTCTACTTTGAGTACCGAGGTGAGCTACATATCATTGCTCATTTTGAATTTATAATTATTTGAATAATTATTCCAATGCAATCTATACACGGCATGCCTAAATGTAACTTTGCAAAAAATATACTGATAATGTTTATTTTGGTAATTCAATTTATAAATACTAATAAGAGCTAGGTTTTTGCATCCTTTGGTTGAAATACTACTATATAATTATATTTCAAAATGCTAATATCTTTTTTTTTAAATGCAGCCATGCATAAAAGTTCAATTTCTCCCACAAGGGCCCATTTGTGCTTCATCCTTGCAATGGGAGAAGTTAGTGGATATCTGTTCAAAATATGAGATCATGAGTATAGCTTATATTCCCATGAATCACATGGTTGATTTTATCAAGGGTGAAAATGAGAGGCTTGATGCCCCCACAAACTTTCTATTCAACGGACAAAAAAACACAATGAAGGATCATTGAAAAAACCAAAGTAGGATACTTTTGAGGAGCTAAAAGCGTAATAAATTTTACTTTCATATGACACACGTAAAAAAGTGCTCAAATTTTCTTTTCATATAAAAATTTATTGGATATATTGTAGGTATTGGTGTGCCTATGGACCAAAGGACTTGAGTGATAAGCCTTTGGAACCAAGACTAGTAAACAAAAGGCGTGCTATCTCAGGGAAAAGAGCATGTGGATGTCGTCACAATTATACATATGGCCATGGATTGCTCGTATCTACTATGTGTAATATCAATACACAAATCATATTGGGAATATTTGCCATGGCTCCTTGTGCATCATTGATCCACCATACCAAATTAGATTTGCACCATGGCTATAATCTCAAATGAAGGATTGGATTTATGAAATGTTACTTAAGGATTTTACTCCCAAGCAACAAGTGCTCATGCGACACATTCAACTGATTCAAGAAAGTAATGTTGTAGGTATGTTCCAAGCTATAAGAGACACCTTCTTGACACTTTGTAACATACTAAGTGTTGCCAAGAAGCTAGAAGTGTTATCTCTAAAGACTGCTTCACAGATGATGCCAAAAGTGTCCATAATTGGGCTTTAGCCAATCCTAGTAGTACATTCTTCTATCAACCTTATGGTGATGGAGATAATCCTTTGACATTGGCATTCAAACAACATGGCAACTTCAAATGCTCAATAAGTATGGACATAATAGCTTATTACCAATGGATGCAACCTTTGGTACTAATAAATATAAGTACTATATTCCTTATTCTTCCTTGGCTTAAACTTTGTAATTATGTTATCCATGAGTGTTCGGATTTCGATGTTTCTCTATACAGTTCCATTTGTATACTATACTTGTGTTTGATCACTTTCGCAATGGAGTACCCATGGCATGGACCATTATGTCTTCTTGTACCACGATAGTTACATCATGGCTAGCTGCATTAAGAAATCAAGTGTTGGACTACAACAAGTCATGGGAACCAAATGTATTTATGGTGGATGATGCTCAAGAAAAAATCAATGTCATTCAATGTTGTTGGGGATGCAGGTTTTGTTGCATCTCTTATCAGAACCCTCTCTAAGTTAGAAGTCATGTGCAACATGTGTGAGAAGAGTATGTAGCAAGGAGAATGTGTTTCTTGATTAGTTTTTATACTAATCTTTATCATTAATCATGAATGCATCTCTCTTTCATCCACCCTAATCCCACCAATTGGTATCAGAGCCATTTCTCTAGGTCCATTCATTTTCAATTCATCCCTCTGCTCTAGATAGTAGTTTGCAATGTCAATGTTGCAATAGTCATCGTCACTCAATCAGAACCGTCATCTTGAGCTTCCACTTGAGTGCTACTGGCTGCGACCACACCAAGCTTTAGAATTTGTCAGCTTGTTCTCACCAGTCGAGAATCTTCAGGCTTCAAGGCTCAAGCTTACTTAATGCTCATTGCTCACTCTTGGTCCTCTAGAGCCCAAGCTCCAACACCCATGCCATCAAAAGAGTGGCCAGTCAAGCTCAGAAGTGCAACCATTTTTTTGCTACTCTTACCGCTTGTCATGCAAGGCCATTTCCTCACTGTTTCAAGCACAATAGTGCCAAGGCACCACTAAGCCAGGAGAAGACAAGGAAGACAAGCGGCCACGAGAAGCTCTCAAGTAGTAGGTCCAAGTAGCCCTAAGCTTAAGAAAGAAGCTCAAGATTTCTTACCATCATCAAAGCGCTTTGCAAAGCAAAACAAGAGGCAGAAGTCCAAAGTATCACAACCTGTCACAAGATTGATGACAACTGCAGCTGTCCACATAATCACTCATCTCACCGCCCTGTCTACATAAGCAGAACAATCAAGGCCATCGTAACTGACAATCGGAGTGAAGATACTCATCATCTCCATCAAAGCATCACCACTAGAGCCGCGAGAAAAGGAGGAAAATGGTAAGCTCTAGCTGTTCACATATTCTCCTATAACTAAAGCTTTATCCTTTTAATCTAAGGGCATGCTCTCATAGAAACCATTAGATATCTTAAGGACTACCGGGTCACCACACTAAGCTTTTCTTCTTACCTTTCTCACCCTGCTCGTTCATTGGATAAGACCTTCCTCTCACAACACAGGGGTGGATGGTCATAGGAGTAAATGATGATTTTAGCCAAATTGTGGCAGTGCTGAAAGAAAAGAACCCTATGCCAAAGATAGAAGATGTATTCGATTCACTTCAAGAACATGAAAAGAAGTTTAAAACAAGCACCAAAAACCATGGAGGAGCATTAGTGATAACTTCAAGGAACAATACCAAGAACAAATGTGCACATTGTGGAAGGAACAACCATCTTTCAAAAGATTGTTTCTCAATCAATCCTTGCAAACACTGTCAGGAAACCAACCATTCTGCCAAATTTTGCAAATTCAAGGAAAGATCATCAACTATGTCAGGCAACAACTCAACATCAAGCAACAACCACCACTCCAAAAACAAAGGCAAAGCCAAAATCAACATTGCTGTTTGTGATAACTCTAGCGAGGATTATCAACAATCCACTAGAGTTAGTGACAGTGATATATTGTAAAAGCACTTAGTTTGTGTGTCCCTCTTTGTGGAGGGGAGGTTTATAATTGTGTACCTCTACCTAGATGTGTGTTGTAGGGGAGGATTTGTGTCTACACCCTTTGTGTTAGGGGAGATAGTTTGTGTACCTCTACCCTTTGTGTGCTTTTTGAGGGGAGGCAGTTTGTGTGAGTGATCCGTTGTGCAACAAAACCCACATAGGGGAGGGTTGTTGGGGGTGCAGGTTTTGTTGCATCTCTTATGAGAACCCTCTCTAAGTTAGAAGTCATGTGCAACATGTGTGAGCATTTATGAAGGCAAGAAGAGAGTGTAGGCAAGGAGAATGTGTGTGCAAGAAGCATGTGTGTCAGGAAAGAGTCATGTGTTAGCCTTGTATAAAAGGACCTCTTTGTACTCATTTTTAAGTATTGCAATCTACTCTATTTTGTGTCCACATTCTGTTGTTATTTGATTAGGGTTTCTTGATTAGGTTTTATACTAATCTTTATCATTAATCATGAATGCATCTCTCTTTCATCCACCTTAATCCCATCAAGTGTGTCAGACAATTATCCATATATTTCAAACCCAATTTTGATGAAAAGCAGATCTCAAGAGATAAGGGAGGCATTAGCAAGACAACAACAACATGGAGTTTTGTTGAATCATGCAAGAGTAGCAGGAGAATTAGGCAGGCTGGATGAAGAATGGTTTGCAATTGATAGACAGGGTTATCAGGATGTGGGCCCCTAGACCTTGCATCCAACTCAGGTTATGTTTGACACAGTACCTTATAGGCCCTTTTGGGGACTTAGAAGAGTACAAGCAAGACAACCTTGGAGAAATCTTCAGTCAAACAGCAACACTTGCATCTCATTAAAGGATTGAAAGAGTTTTTTCAATCAACACATAGCATCAATGTTTTCTTAGATTAACTATTAAGAAATAAATTCAGGTTACATGTTAAAATGAACTCATGTGCATGCCAAAGTGATATACCCTACGTCTCAATGAATAGCAGAGATGGCAATTAGTACTTGGATATTCAAATATGAATTATCCATACCCAACGTTGTATTCATATTAGCAGTAACACCCTCACCAGTGGCTCCATTGTTGGATGCGGAATTACCATTGGTGCGTGTCTCCCTCTGTTTGTGGGCCATACTTTCGGCTTATAAATCTCTCTCTCTCTCTCTCTCTCTCTCTCTCTCTCTCTCTCTCTCTCTCTCTCTCTCTCTCTCTCTCTCTCTCTCTCTCTCTCTCTCTCTCTCTCTCTCTCTCTCTCCGAAGAGATAGCATGTCGGGGTGACTCTCCTCTATTGAGAAGGGGGTTTAACCCGCGAAAAAAGGGAATAAGTTGTGGGGAAGAGATAGAGTGTGTGGTCACCCTCTAAGGAGGGGAAGGGGAGAACCTTCAAGGAGTCTTTATCCCTCACACACACACACACACACACTCTCTCTCTCTCTCTCTCTCTCTCTCTCTCTCTTCTTTATCTCTCTCCCTTCTCACATCCCTTCTTCTTCTTCTTCTTCACACACACACACATACTCCTCTCTCTCTCTCTCTCTCTCTCTCTCTCTCTCTCTCTCTCTCTCTCTCTCTCTCTCTCTCTCTCTCTCTCTCTCTCTCTCCTTTATCTCTCTCCCTTCTTCTTCTTGTTCTTCACACACACACATACTCCTCTCTCTCTCTCTCTCTCTCTCTCTCTCTCTCTCTCTCTCTCTCTCTCTCTCTCTCTCTCTCTCTCTCTCTCTCTCTCTCTCTCTCTCCTTTATCTCTCTCCCTTCTTCTTCTTGTTCTTCACACACACACATACTCCTCTCTCTCTCTCTCTCTCTCTCTCTCTCTCTCTCTCTCTCTCTCTCTCTCTCTCTAGCATGCTGCTCAGCATGTCGAGCCCTCTCCAAGGCCTCCTATTTTCATTGCAATTGGGGGGGGGGGGGGGGGGGGGGGTTTATAATGGGGAGGGAGGTTATTATTGGGAGGGGCATGTGGAAGAGGTGGTGTTATTAGTAGTGGGGGCCTATTTGGGCCACAGGGTTTGGTCGAGATAGCTAGTGGAGGGGTGGTAGGCCCGTGGCCTCCACCTTGAGATCGTCATCATCATTTTGTTCTTCTTCCTCGACGTCGTTGCCTACTCTCCTCCTTCCACATCATCAGCTTCCTCATGTCATCATCTCGACATCATCTTCCTTCCCTTGCCATTATTTGTGTCATCTTCCTTCCCTCTCTCATCACCCACCATTTCCTTCTTCCTTTCTTTCCCCCCTCGCCACCTGTCAGCGATGACATGGGGGGGAGAAGATTTTTTTTTTAATTCCATTATTTTTTTAAAGGGGGGGTTTTCGTATGCCCCGCGGGCGAGGACTATTACATTCTCTCCCCCTTAGAGGACTCAAGATGTCCTCATCTCAAAAGAACTAGGAAAGACATGCATTAATGGGGCTTAAGGCCTATGGGTTAGGACCCACCATGCGCCCATTGCACTACTCTTAATGACTCAAGTAGTACAACTCATATTATTGCAATTAACCATAGGTACAAGAGTAGAATTTATTCCCAATATAAGTTGTGTTACATGTCAACAAAACTTCTAGGATTTCTAATCATTTTGAAGAGGTGTAGTAGGTTCTAGGTCTTCGTCTTTGTCTGATTCCTCTATATATCTAAAGACTACTAGCTTATTACAATGGTAGCATTGACAGTTGGGACATCTCCTACGGATGTGCCCTATCTCTCCACACATGTGGCATCTCTTGTCCTAATCTTGGGAATCATCATTGTCACAATTTCCCAAATTAAGTTCTTGGCCGATTGGCTTTGCTCGAAGTAATGCATCTTGTAAGTCTGTTGGATACCTTGCTTCTAAACTGTGGTTCAGAGGAGTGTTCAGGCCATGGCAAAACTTGGATACTTAGTGCGCAATATCCATAAGTGGTGTGTATTTTAATAGGGTTACAAACTTTGAGTAGTAGGCTTCCAAGGTTAATTCCAACTACCTAAGCTTGAAGAATTCATTCATCCTCAAAGTCTAGCAGGTTGGCAAAAGGTATCATCCGCGTACAGCATCTTCTAGTTGAGTGTTAACCCCAAGTCAAGAAGGCTGAAAAATGAATGAAAAAGTAAAAAAATGATGGAAAAAGAGCAAAGACATGCATGCGGCCTCTAAAGCTAGGCTAGGGCCAAAAGCATAATTTTAAATGAAAGGTGTCTCAAAAAACTCCAAAAACTCGTGTAAAAGAGCGCTAGGCTCCCTCCTGTGCCAATTGTAAAATATTAGATGGGTGTAGACTAGAGTCATAAGGCTAGAAGAGAAAATAGAGAAAGGACCTTGCCACAATGGCCGGTCATGTAAAAAAGGGATGGGTGCCCATGGGATTTTAGGCCTTGTATATAAAGTTCAAAAAGTAAATGGAAGCTCATTCTTTGGTGTGTGGCTAACAAGAGTTCTCTTCTTCTCTTCTCCTTGCTTGTGTTGCTCTTGAGAGAGGGAGTGTGAGAGAGTGAGTGTGTGGGAGTGAGGGATCAAGAGGGTGAAGCTCTTCACCATCTCCTCTTCTCTTCTTCTCTTCTCTTCTCTTCCCTTCTCTTGCACACGCGGCTATGGTGGATGGAGCTTGGAGATGGAGGAGGCTTGAGGATGCTTGAGCTAGCATCTAGGATCGTGGAGCTACCTATGTGTGTGAGAGAGGAGGCAACTCATATCGGCATCAAGGTAAGCTCACTACACTCGTAGGATCGACGGTGCATTGGCTAGGTGAGAGATAGCCATTAGAGCTCGCTTGAAACTCTTGAAACAATAAGCAGTCCATGGGTCTTGGCAGTTGAGCGAAAGCTCCCACATTTTGGTTTCGTTGCCGGGACCAACAGATTCAATCTTGAGTGCTTGCGCACCTCATATTGAGCATCGAAATAAGGGATTCATCCCCAAAATGGAGCTTGAGATAGGTAGGAAGTCTGGGTGTTTTGATCTTTGAAACAAGTAAGTATTTTGGGTTAGTTTGTTTGTTTGATGATTGGAAAACATGGAGAAATCATTTCAATTTGTTGCTTTAGATTCTTGTTGCATTTAGCGTAGAATAGGATTAGAAAATCGAATCGGGAAAGGGTAGGGTTTACCATTGCAAAACAGGGCATAAATCATGCAAAAAATGGCAAAAAGCTTGCTTGGGATGCTTAATGTCAGCAAATGAGTGATTGGGAGCATCAAAACCTTACCCCGGACGGGGTTTAAGAGCCGAGAGGCCAAGGGAGAGCTCATTTGCAACCATTGCAGTGAGAGAGAGAGAGAGAGAGCCCTCGCAAAGATTCAATTCAATCTCGTCATTTGAGAGCTTACAGCTCACCTCAGGTATACCAATCACTTCCCTTGGCACCCTAGTTAGGATCTAGAAGTTTGTGCTTGGAGTGATTGTCTAAATCGTGAGATTTGATCACAATCATCATCGCACTGCATTCATCGCGCCGCGTTCGGCCCATCCGAGTGGCTGTTTCTAGGCCAAGTCCCAAATTCGACCCTCGGCCCTTGTCATTCGACCGACTCGGCCCGGAAACCCTAATTGACCCTCGGCCCAAAGTCTACTTGGCTCGTCCGAGTGATGGCACTTAGCCCCATTGACCAACTTGGCCCTCAGCCCAAGACTTGATTCGGCCCTTGGACCAGTGTGATTCGGCCCTCGGTCCATGTACCTCGGCCCGTCCGAGTCACCCACTCAACCCCTGCAATTTGGACCAGTTGGGCTGAGTGTGAATTTGTCTCAAATTTTCAACTGACTCGGCTAGAGCTCAGCAGTACAAACTGTCACAAGTCCTCCTGACACTTAGAACTTGATTTTGGCGCATGGAATAGACAAAATCGTAAGGCGCAACAGCTTAGCAACTTGGGTAGGCTATCACGAGACCTAGAGGCCTAGGGGCAACCCACTAAGCCATAAAACCTTGATTGGACCAAAAAATGAGCAAGGCAACGTAACAGAAAAAACCCTAAACCCTGTCAAGATGGCCAGATAATTGATCGACAAAGCCTATCAAGCCCAAAACAAAGTGAGAGTCCATAAGACGCTTAGAGATTGTTTGCCGCACTCGCCTTGAATTTCCTCACTTGAAGCACACTTAAGGAAAATTGAAAGCCTAATTGAGCGCAAGTGCACTGGAAAGAACACACACACTGAATGGAGATAAATTGAAGATTGTATTCAATAAGTCAAGGAAC
The DNA here is from genome assembly GCF_053477565.2 of Lygodium microphyllum. Classification (NCBI taxonomy): domain Eukaryota; kingdom Viridiplantae; phylum Streptophyta; class Polypodiopsida; order Schizaeales; family Lygodiaceae; genus Lygodium; species Lygodium microphyllum. Next base: position 118,607,080 of record NC_141160.1, read on the forward strand.
TCACTCAAATACACCACTCAAGGAACCCACCACTAGGAGAGAACCCAAAGACATAAACAAACCAGGACCAAGCAAGCGGCGCCAACGAAGTAGATTTAACGAACCTACTCAACCTGATCGATAGCTTGGTGGAGCACGAGAACTCGACTATGGAAAAAGAAAGCTCAGACCACATGTCTAATGAGGAACTCAACTTAGGCGTCTTCCCAGAGGCTATTCAGCAGCTAGTCAGTAGCTACGATGCGCACGCCCGGTATGAGCACCGCAGCAAGACAGCATATGCTATCATCACTAACTTAGAAGAAGAGAGAAAGCTAGCCCACAAAGCATTGCAAAGCATAGTCAAATATAATAGAGACCACTAGACTAGGAGCCAAAGGCAAAGCATGGAGTTGTGTGAGGTGCAGTGGCAGGTGCTGCACTTAGCCAATAGAAACCAAATGGATCACGAGAGAGCCCTAGAAGGAAACTTAACCCTGAGAGAGCTTCTCATGAGGCGACTGCTAGACAACACCGCAGCAGAGCAAAGTGCCACAGCATTGGCGCCATCACTACTGGCAGGATCAGGAGCAACCCAAGGCTCTAAGAGCCAGTCTAAAATCCCAAAAGCTGCAAAGCAGCTCGATAAGTACTAACCCCACGATGATCCATACAGCTTTGTAGAGTAGTTCGAGCAAGTTTGTGAAGCCAACGGCCTCAGCGACCTAACTCAATGCTCTCAAGCATTCGAGCTCTGCTTAGGTGACAAGGGTAGGACTTCGTATACAAGCTTAGATGCCGTAGAGCGAGCCAACTTCAATGGCCTCAAGAATCTATTCATCAAGAGAATTGTCGAGCCTGGATACTTCGACAATCTGCTAGTACGACTGATGATGAATGTCAAGTAGAAAGAGAAGGAGGACATTCGCAATTACATAGCCCACGTGAGGAGTCTCTTCAAGAGAATCCCTATGGGCGAACGACCGACTGAAAGAGCAGTTTCAATTGTATTCATCAGCGGAATTCGAAATGAGGAACTGTATAAGGCTTTGGTAGGTAACTCAAGCTTGCAGCGAGACACGCTAGCTAGGGTTTTTGAGGAAGCCATCAGAGTTGACGATCAGTTGAAAGAGCGGAGCTCCAAGAGCTCAAGCTCAGAAGAAACCAACTCGCAAAGTTCAGAGAGAGTGTCAGCCTCTAGTGAACGATCAATCCCATCATCCCAAGATAAGGGAAAAGCTACTGAGACAAACCAAGACTTTGATGATGTCAAGACGGAAGTAACCAAGCTACAAGACATGTTGAGACGACCAACGCGCCCACACGTCCAATGCATATACTGTGGCGAAAACCACTTGCCAGCCGAGTGTCAAGACCCTAGGTTGAGACCTTGCACTAACTGCAGCAGGTTCGGTCACGACATCGCACATTGCAGATTGCCGAGAAGACTTCCATACTCGCAACCATACGGCCAGCCTTACCTAGCGAACAGGTCGCATCCGCTCTTCGGAAGGGGAGCCCCATTGGCCCTTCCTACGCCTAACGACATTAAGCCGGTTATTCCTAGGATGGACATAAACCCTACATGCATACCTAGACCGCCTGGTCCCTACATGACCCATCCACCAAGTGACGCTCTAGTCCACTACGTGGAAGAGCCAAATGAGGAAGAGACTTACGTATACCCTTACGTCTCTCACGACAACGAGGGCAACATAGTCCTTATGGACTATCGACCAGTACCGATGATGGAGTTAGGGAGAGGACAAGGTAGAGGCCTAGGAGTGCAGACGCAGGATCCAATCATCTGTTGGACTTGTGGTCACCCAGGTCATGTCCCATCACGTTGCCCTGAGAGGGAGCAGCACAACAGAGACAAAGCTGACTTAAGGTGCGTTGGAGTATGGAATCACCCATCTCTTCATCGATTTCCCAAAGCGAAAACCTTCTTCAAGTTCAGTCAATGTACCATCTGTCCCATTGGGGATATTTGGTGTCAAGAACCTCGATGGGGAGGCCACACCTATCCCATTGCGGGTCATGACCCATGCCCAAACGAAGCAGGCCGACATATCACTGCCAAGAGCTAGCAACCTTGATGCATCTTCGATAGGGAAGAAGAGCCACAGGCGGAGAAAGAAGAGGTCGGAAGCTAAGATTGCATTGAAAATTGAGAGTGCTACAACTCTACCTGTTGGAAAGAAGGTCATGGACGCAAAGGCAGAAACTTCAGCCCCTAAGATCACCGAAAAGGGAAGTGCTAAGGTAGGGGAATACCCCACATCCAAAACGCTAGCTAGAGGCCATAGAGAAAGTGAAGGACTGGGTGAAAGAGACCCAAGAGCACTTAAGGGACGCTGAGCCCATCCTAGAGGACGAGATCAATGATCTCCCCAGCATAAGCACACCAGTCTCACCCCCTCAACCAAAGTCAGGAGATGCGACCGCACCACAAGCAACACCGCTTAGGCCAAGCCTTGATGCTGCAGGCCCGCAAATGAGTCACGGCCATTGGCCAGGAAAATTCGGTTTAGGAGAGAGACGAGCAGCCAACGATCTTCTTACCACGCTAGTGACCACCTCTATGATGTTAAGTCTGGGAGACCTGCTTAAGCAGCATCCCACCCTATGGCAAGACCTGAAGCAGTGGGTTGAGGGGTCACGAGAACAAGCTAATGATCTACACGACCATGATGTAGAAGCTTGTTTTGGCAATGGTTTTGGGGATATTTATAGGTATTGGTTTGTCTATTGTACCTCTTTTTCATGCAGTATGGTTGGTTATTCAAATGACAGTGCCATGTTCAACATTGAAAAGTTGGATGGCACCAATTATGGCTATTAAAATATCTAAATTTGACAGATTTCGGTACAAAAATCTTAGATTAGGCCAATCAAATGCAAGAGCATAAAGCCTGAAGGTCAAGATCAAGATGTATGGGATGAGTTAGATGAGCTTTGTAGGTCCATGATTATCACGTCCCTCAACAAGTAGGTTTATCATAATGTTGTCACATATGGGCAGTTTGCATGGGATCTTTGGGAGAAAATCTGTAATCTTGATGATAAGCATGGCCTTCTCAGATGTATTGGCTAAGGAGCTTATGGACATTTTTATGAAGGAACGTACTCGTGTTTCTCAACATTTGAGTGAGTTTCATGATATCATTGACCAATTGTCATCGATAGAGTATTGACGTTGAGGACAATCTTCCACCGTTGTTCTTATTGGTCACACTGCCTGAGCCTTGGGACACATTCTGTAGTACTGCTATGTCCAAATATGCCCAATAATATACTGAAATTGTCTAACGTAGAGAGTGTACTCTTGATAGAGGAGATAAATAGGAAGAATGAGGATGCTTCTCGTACTTTGCATGCTTAGATTATTTGAGGTTGCCATGATGGCAAGAGTGGGAATGATCGCTATGGTAGAGACTCGTAGAAGTCTCATTCTAAGTCCCGTACACAATCTCACTATAAATCCCATGGATATAAGTCTTTGAGGAGTTGATTGCTTTATTGCTTATAGAAGAAATCAAATTGGGCCTTAATGCATGTGGGAGCAATGCAAGTTAGGATAGTGTATTCTATCATTAGAGAGGCTATGCTAGCTCATCTAGAGCTAGAGAATCTTCATATGTTTGTGGAGATAGCTTTGCTCATGGTCATAGCTCTTTTGGATGAGGTATTTTATGCTTGGAGGTAGGGGGAGATCCTACTCTAGAGATAGGGACCATTCTAGTCCATAGAGAGATAGTGCATGCCATTACTGTGGGTGGTTTGGTCACCTTGAGACAGAGTGCTCTCATAAGAGAATACTTTATCTAGGGGTCCAGGAAGGACCTAGTTTGGGTACTATGCAGGTTGGAGTTAGAGGTTGTTTATATCACAATTTGGTAAGGTTTGAGATCTCTACAAGCCTTGTCATTTTTCAAATAGATTATAGTTGTTGGTTGTAGAAAACAATATTTGCAGATTTTTAAACATTATAGTTGTTGCTTAAAGTCATATGCCTATGTACTAAGACCAGTACATCTTACAAATTACCTAAAATAGTAGGTTATCAATAATAACAGATTACAATATTTGAGAGTTTTAATCAAATTTTAGTGACAAGCTTGACAAGCATAACTTCCATGCTTGGAAGTTTCGATTGATCATAATTTCCTTATGGGTAAAGATTATTAGGGCTACGTTAAAGGAGATAATACTGAGGCTCCAAAACTATCGGAGAAAAATACTAGGCCTAAGTAGGCCAAGGCATTTAGAAATGGAATCAAGGTGCTCCAAAAGTTCTACATTGTTGAGAGTGTAGCTAAGTGTGAATGGTCCTGAGGGGAAGGGGAAATCCTAACCCTAGCCAACTAGGGCTATATAAATAGCCCATGGGTCTACATCAACTGATGAGTGAGAGTGACCCAAGTTGTACTTTCATGAGCAACTAAATAAGCAAGACTTGTTCTTGTACTTATGAGCTCTTCTCTCCCTCTTGTGCACACTTCAATCTTTGCTTCCACTCTGATTTTCCACATGGTATCACAGTCACCTCTGATCCTTCAGTTTTCCTTAGCCTTTTTACACACCTAGGTGCACAAGACGATCTTTTGCCTTCTCATTTACCTTCTTTTCCACCATAGCCAGCTAGACCCACCTCTATTTGTAATAGTCCTCGCCCGCAGGGCATAGGAAGCCCCCCCCCCCCCCCCCCCCCGGGGTAAAAAAATAATGGATTAAAAAAAAAATCTTCTCCTCCCCTGTCATCGCTAATAGGTGGCAAGGGGGGAAATAAAGGAAGAAGGAAACAATAGGTGACGAGAGAGGGAAGGAAGATGATGCAAATAATGATGAAGGAAGGAAGATCATGTCGAGATGATGACGGGGAGGAAGCTGACAACGTGGAAGGGGAAGAGTAGGTGATGATGTTGAGGAAGAAGAAAAAGATGATGACGATGATCTGGAGGGGGAGGCCATGGGCCGCCACCCCTCCACTTGCTGTCTTGACTAGACCCTGCGGCCCAAATAGGCCCCTATCCCCAATAACACCACCTCTTCCACACCCCCCTCCCCCAATAATAACCTCCCTCCCCGTTATAAATCCCCCCCAATCGCAATGAAAATAGGAGACCTTGGAGAGGGCTCGACATGCTAAGTAGCACACTTGAGAGAGAGAGAGAGAGAAGAAGAAGAAGAAGAAGAAGAAGAAGAAGAAGAAGAAGGGGGGTGAGAAGGGAGAGAGATAAAGAAGAAGAAAAAGGAGAGAGAGAGAGAGAGAGAGAGAGAGAAGAAGAAGAAGAAGAAGAAGAAGATGTGTGGACTCAAGGAATATATCAATTAATGGAACCAGACTTTGTAGGCCTCATCTTCTATTGTTTTAGATAGACATATTTAATAAGACATTTTTAATAGATGTAAAAAGTTTATTTTACTTGTTTTGATGCAAAAATACCAAAAATAGACACAATGAAGTCAAATTTAGGCCCTGGAGCCATGTTTGAATCCCAAATTTCAATAATTTCTCATAAGCTCATCAACCTTATAATACTAGAGGTTCCCTTGTTTTGGATACCCAATCAGAAGAGAAGGAAGAAGATAATGATGATGAATAAGAAGAGGGAGAAGACAAAGAATCACCCTACCCAATGGTTAAGATTTCCCTCACCAAGGATTGCCTTGCTCCACAATTAGGGCATTCCCTAACATCCCAACCATGGAACAAGAGTTATGGATCAAATAATGAGATGTCCACAAACTATGACCACAATAGCATCAAATGGAGGGGACTACTCTCATAAATAATATAACATTCTACAGCACCACATGAGCAGAAGTTGAAGTAGCTTAAGCTCAACTGCAAATAAAGTCTAAAGCTCAATGTAATATCCAAGTATTAGTAATTGGCTCCCAGTGGAACAAATGTCAGATGCCAGACGAGCAAACAAAGCTCAAATCCTCATGTGAGTGGCATCCAAGCATCCAAGGTACATCAAGTACATAGCCGACAACACAAGACCCAACAAAAGCTTCAAGCCCCTAAGGTCATAGACCTCTGAAGCATTCAATGAAGTAATTGATAACCAATGTCAAATGTCCTAAGCTCTAATCAAATCTCAAATGCATTCAATAGCATAACCAAGCATAGAGCTTCAATGTCATGCACCAATACATCTGATACAATGCCTAAATACCATGAAAGAGCATTAGTCATAGACTTTCCCTATTAAAAGCTTGTTGTCCCACCACTGTATATACAATAGTAAAATGATAGTCAAGACTGAGAAAAAGTGAGCTCAATTGAGGCCCAAAAGCATTTTGGGAGCATAACTAAGCATGTGACATCAACCATAGACATCAATGTATCATCCCAAGTAGCTAAGAAGTATCAATAAGCAATAGGCATATTCTTTTATTGATAAAATAGTCTTCATCCTTGCTTATCACATTAATAAAGACGATAGTAAAATTGAGCCAAATATGGACTCAAATTAGTCCAAAAGCATTCCAATACATTGGCCAAACATTCCCCAAGTGTCTAGCATCAAATGAGCATCCTAGGAGCATCATATAAGTGAAGAGCATGACATTTTCTAGACAAATAGCATTCAACCTTGTTATGATAGCAATGATAACTGTGAGTAAACGAAGCTAAAAGACTATTCAAATAAGTCCAATAGCATCTCAAACGGATGACATATGATTCCCCAAGTGGCAACAAAACATGGGTATATGGGCATCCCATGAAGCATATACGGGATCCAAACATTGAAGATATGGTTGTTCTTATCTTACGACAACATACTACCCTATTTGCATAATTAATAGTTGAAGCTCAATGACTCAAAACCAATACTCAATGTTAACGGTCAATGTCGAGAGGAGTGGTAAACAATGCTAAAGCCTTTGTCCAATGCTAGGGAGTGGTTGAGCAAGCACAAGTTCTTGAAAATGGCCACATTTTAAAAAACGTTTCTGTATTTCAAACCCTGAATACTAAGCTAAATACTCTCTAAAATAAGCTCAATGTAGGCTCAAGAATGCCCTGAGTTAGCCCCAATAGGTCCTAAGAAATCCTAGAGCAATGAGAGCTCAATATGAACCTCAACAGGTGGAGCTATGGCTATTAATGGTGAAACCTTGTTGTAGGTAACTTGAATGAGAGCTAAAGTAATGCCAGATTGAGCTAGAGCTCATGGAGAAGAAGGCTCTAATAGCAATTAAAAAAAGAATCCCAAGTAGAAGCATGAGCAAGCGGAAGTAAGAGAGATGTGAACTATGGTAGATGGAGCAAGAGAGCAAGAGAGAGAGACTCAAGATATGGGAACTCCAATAGTCACAATGTGTGACGGGCCTTTCCTTTATTCAAATGTCACTGAAAGAATAAAGAATGAAGTGACAATGATGGACACTCGCCACCTGCATAGTATAGAAGTGCGGCGGGTATTGTTAGTGTAGTAATACACGACCAGCTAGGCACATGTGCCTTTACTCCCAATAATTGATTAGAGCCTATTACATTGAATTTTAGCATTCATTTCAATATTATTTCACCATAGGAATCATTTACAATGTCTTGATGCACAACCCTGATTTGGTTGTATGATTTTCTTTGCCCAAGATTGAAGTATTGTAAAGGGTAAGTACTAGCAATCACTAAGTCACTGAATTGCATTGGTAAGTGAGGGCTAAAATGATGAACGGGTTGCCTCTTACCCATCCAACCCCCAATCCTCACTAAGAGAACTAAAGAGGGGCACCACCTAGCCAAAGGGAGGATGGGCTAGGATATCCCTTTTCTCAAAGAGAATCAAGAGAACCAAGACACAAATTTACAAGAGAGAATATATGTACTAGGCACCATATTGGAATATAGGAGAGAGAGATGAGAGGAGAGGGAGACAAGAGGAGAAGAGGTAGAAGAAGCTTGCCATTATGCTACATGGAATGAGAAGATGAGAAGAGAGGGAGATAATAGGAGAAGAGGTAGAGGAAGCTTGCCATTATGTTACATAATAAAAGAACTCACTCATAGCTTACCTCAAAGAGATGAGGATATTCTAGAGTGCTCTCATGGACTTGTCATTGTCCTTCCTTCTCCCCTCTCTCCATTCTCCATGGGCTCTTTATATAGTCTCCATGAGGGATTAGATTAAGCTAATCTTCTTGATTAACATAATCTTAGATGATGTATGGTATCTTTGAAAATATGGAGAATAGTGGATGGGACAAGTCCCCACCTTGGTCATCATGCAAGAAGCCAAGGGTGGTGGTAGACAAAATAGAGCTAGATTACAAGATGTGGGTGCCCAAAGCACATTATTATAATATATTTACAAGAAGGATAGAGTGGAAAGTTGGTGTGGTGAAAGAGAGAAGAAAATTGCATGTAGCCAGCAGTCTGCGCCTTCGTAACTTCAAATCCGTGAAGAATTTGAAAAAAGTTTATTTTGCAACTTTGTAGACCATGTTGAAACCAATTGGGCATCGTGAGAATTTTCTTGAAATTCTCTTTTTCTTGGGAGTTATTGAGATTATAAAAAACGGCTTCTAAAAGCTGCTTTGACTTTAGCTCCCCATAGGTATATAAATACATATAAGCATGTGACAAAAGGGGTCCATGCTTGTAAGCTTTTGTGCAAGATCCAAATGACACCATGATGTGGATATTGACTTGTGTGCTAGGGTGAGGTGTCCTCTAATGATGGTGATAGATTCCAAATCTTAGTGATGCAGACGGAGCCCATGTGTAGTTGGAGGCTAGTCCTTTGAAAAAATCTATGCATTCACTCAACTCCTAGATGTAATCCATTTTCATCTTCACTAAGATAACCATCCCTTTGACCCTTTACATTGACATGCCTTCTAAGAACTTGTTCCCCCCATTTGCTAGAGTTATCGTAATCGAGAAGCAATGTAGCATACCTAGTGCTTGAAGAGTAAACCCAAAGTGATATGGTAAGCTCTTGATAGGGGCTTTGGCCAAAATTTTGTGGTAATAATCCAGGTTGTAAAAAACCCGGATCAGTAAGGTTCTTAGCCAATACTCAATTCTTCATTCTTATCTTTCATTGATCAATCATGTATATCATTAAAGGCTGAAATAAATTTTTAGTTATGCATTTCGTTCTTGATTGATTAATTAGAATGCTACTTCCATATTGATATTCCCACCCAGGAATAAGATGGATATTGGGAAAAATAGTGGGATAATACAGAGGTGACCCTTCCCCACTATTAAAGATCCTGAAGGGATGAAACCAACTGACCTAGGGGGAACTTTGCCCACCTCCTGATGATTTGAATCCTATGTAGGGAGTTTGTCATGCTGTTATATCCCTCATCGCCATAGGTACCACTAATGGAGTTCTTGAAGACATAAAGATCTCAGCTGGATGGCATTGTTTGGGACTCCATGATTAGTCACAAGGATTATACATGTTATTACACATTTGCTATAGGAGAAATTTTAGCCATTTTACACCCTAAAGAAGGGGTCATATGCATTCATTGAAAACAAGGTATTTGGACCTTCATTTGGCTGAATTTTTAGTCATTCACAGGTATTACTTGTCATTCCAAGTTAATTATAGGTCTTACACAAGGTATTACACTCAAACAATGACTTGGAATCGCTCTCTTGGAAGGCCTTTTACAAGTGTTACAGAGTAATTTAGAGAATTTTCAAGACCTCTATAGGATATTGCATGTTGTATTCAGCTCCTATAGATCATACACAAGGTAGTATAGGGTTGGAAAACCTTATATTTGACTTGGGAGAAGTGGGTACACTAAAACTGTATTTTTATAGGGTATAGAATCATTCTAGATAGTAGTAAAATAACATTATCAAAAT